>NC_061091.1:67397847-67465347 GCF_015104395.2 Macrobrachium nipponense
AAATACTTTAGACCTAGTATTTGTGAACGAGATGAATTATGTTAAAGAAAATAATAGTTTATAATGCGAGTATTTCAGACCATAATGTCATAGAATTAACAGTTCATTCCAAAGCAAGTGAAAACAGAGATAAGCAAGAAATGAAAAAGTGGGAAGGATATGGAAAATACAACTTCTACAGTAAAAATATAAAATGGTCAGAAATAAATGAAGAATTAAACAAAGATTGGGATAACATTTTTGTAAGCGATGACATAAGGGTAAATACGGAGATATTATATAAAATATTAGAAGAAAATAGTGGTAAATATATACCGAAGAAGAAAAGTAAACATCATTCATGCATACCAAGAGGGACAGAAGGATCTTGTTCCAGAAAATCAGAAAGTGGAAAAAAGGCCTTGCAAAAGAAAAAATGCATGGAAAGTTATAGAACTAAAAAGTAAGATAGAAAATGGCAGAACAAAAGATTATACAATCAAAAGAAAATGAAAAAACGGGACTTGGAAGAAAAACCCTATTAAATATCAAGCAAAACCCCAAACTATTATACTCATATGCGAAGAAGATGAATAAAAGAAGAATAGAAATAGGCTCTGAGAATTGAAGGGAGATTAACGAATGAAAAAAAGGAAATTTGCAACATACTGGCGAACGATATAAGAGAGAATTCACCCCTAAAGAGATATGAAGATAATGATATATAAGTAAGGGGGACGAAAATAGTGATATTTTTAGCTGACATAAGAAATTAATGAAGCTGATATTGTGCAGGCAATTAATGAAATTAAAAATGGAGCTGCTGCAGGGCCTGATGGAGTCCCTGCTATTTTGTTAAAGAAAGTAGTTCATTCTATCGCAAGCCACTTGCAATATTATTAAGACCAAAGTGTAGATACAGGCAAGATTTATGATGATGCACAAATTAGCATATATCACCCCTCCCCACTTTCAAAAATGGATCAAGACTTGAGGCAAGTAATTATAGGCCTGTGAGTCTAACATCACATATTATGAAAGTGTATGAAAGGGTAATGAAGAAAAATATTATGAAACATTTAATAAAAAATAATTTGTTTAATATAGGACAACACGGTTTCGTACCCGGAAAAAGTACACAAACCAACTGTTAGTCCAACCGTGAGAACATATTCAAAAATATGAAAAGCGGAAATGAAACAGATGTGGTTTATCTAGACTTTGCAAAAGCTTTTGACAAAGTAGACCATGATATATTAGCAAAGAAAATTAGAAAACACAATATCGTAGATAAAATAGGAATGATGGTTAAAAGAATTTTTACACCAACAGAAAACAGATAGTTTATTGCAAACGATGAGAAATCGGATGAAACCAAGGTAATATCCGGTGTGCCACAAGGTACGGTGTTAGCTGCAATACTGTTTGTTATTATGATTGAAGACATAGACAGTAATGTTAAGGATTCGGTAGTGAGTAGTTTCGCTGATGACACAAGAATAAGTAAAGAAATTACTTGTGAATGAAGATAGGAACGCTCTACAAAGAGACCTTAACAAAGTATATGATTGGGCAGAGGAAAAATATGATGGTATTTAACTCTGATAAATTTGAATCAATAAATTTATGGAGACAGAGAAGGAAGCTATATGCATATAGGGGACCTAATAATGAGACAATCACAAATAAGGAAGCAGTTTTAAAGACCTTGGTGTGATGATGAATAGGAACATGTTATGCAATGATCAAATAGCAATTCTGTTGGCAAAATGTAAAGCAAAAATGGGAATGTTGTTACGGCACTTCAAAACAAGAAAAGCTGAACACATGATTATGCTTTATAAAACATATGTTCGTAGTCCACTTGAATATTGCAATATGATATGGTACCCACACTATCAAAAGGATATTGCACAAATAGAGAGTGTACAAAGGTCCTTTACAGCTAGAATAAAAGAAGTTAAGGACCTTGACAACAGGGAAAGACTTACAATCATTAAAATTATATAGTCTAGAAAGGAGAAGAGAACGCTACATGATAATTCAGGCATGGAAACAGATAGAAGGAATAACAGAAAATATCATGGAACTAAAAATATCAGAAAGAGCAAGCAGAGGTAGATTATAGTGCCCACAACTACCATGGAAAAATAAGGAAAGCACACAGGACATTAATCCACTACGCACCAGCATCGATAATGCAGCGTCCTATTCAATGCGTTGCCAGCTCATCTGAGGAATATATCAGGAGTGAGCGTAGATGTGTTTAAGAATAAGCTCGACAAATATTCTAAACTCCACCCCAGACCATCCAAGATTGGAAGATGCAAATATACCGGAAGATGTACTAGCAACTCTCTGGTAGACATTAGAGGTGCCTCACACTGAGGGACCTGGGGCAACCCGAACGAACTGTAAGGTCTGTAAGGTAAGGTAAGGTAAGGTCTCTCAAATATGAAACCGAAATTTGACTTGATTCTTAGTCTCATTATCAGAAAACATTGTCTCTCAACTACTCTATACGTTTCTCTCTCTCTCTCTCTCTCTCTCTCTCTCTCTCTCTCTCTCTCTCAGGGGTCCCCCAGAAATGGCATGCCCATACAGGCGTCCTAACGACTTTAACATAAGCGGCTGACGTCATCCATCACAGGCGTCGTTCTGTGTATGGGGTTCGTAGTGGATTTTAATGAGTCTCTCTCTCTCTCTCTCTCTCTCTCTCTCTCTCTCTCTCTCTCTCTCTCGAATCACGGCTGCCTCCGTTTTTGTTTATGGGAGTGGCTTTCAGAACCACACACATGTATATATATATGTGTGTGTATGTATGTATGTAGAGAGAGAGATAGAAAGATGCTATACTTTTAAAATTTGGTATCTTTCTCTTTTGAAAAATAGAGAGAGAGAGAGAGAATGTAGATATGTTGGTGTGCGTGTTGACACATTGTCTCAGTGGGCGTGGCCCGTGAGGTCGCTGACCTTCCTGGTCCCAGGAATTCTTTTCTTGGGGATGCGGCTGGTGTCCTCACGCCCTTAACCCTCCTGTCCAGTTGCCAGTCACCGCAGTCGACTAAAGACCACGTACTTATTCGACTATTCAGGTCAGGTGGGTGTTTATGGGGCTCTCAGAAAACCTATTTCTACCACCGTCAGTGTATACCTCGTGCGGTGCACTGTAGGCATCTATTAGGGTTCCTTGCAGCGTTCCTTCGGCCCCCAGCTACAACCCCTTTCATTCCTTTTACTGTACCTCCGTCCATATTCGCTCTCTTCCATCTTGCTATCCACCCTCTCCTAACCATTGTATTTTCATGGTGCAACTGCTTTGAGGTTTTCTTCTTGTGACACCTTTCAAAGCCTGTCGACTTCCTTTCAGCGCTGAATGACCTCATACATCCCAGCGCATGGCCTTGGGCCAAAATTCTGTATTCCGTTCCATTCCTACTTCTACCACAATTCCGACCCGATCTTAAATGTTGCAATGTATCAATTTGTCTCTTGGCTGTCAAATTTGTTTTATTTTTTATTTTTTTTATTTTTTATTGATGATCATGAATTTCTTTGAAGTTGTGATGATAAATTTTGTAAGAGGAAATGTCGATTTTTTTTGTACCAGTTATTGTGTTTTTTTATATCGTTGATGCAATCTCGCTTGCTTATTATTATTATTATTATTATTATTATTATTATTATTATTATTATTATTATTATTATGAAATCAAAACCTGAACCCCATTCACACGTAACAAGCCTACCAAAGAAAGGAGGGCCACTGACTTGAACAATTCAAGCCTCCTAAGAATTTTACGTGCTGCTCTATGAGCAAGAGCCCGGGCCGGCATAAGGCCAGCTACATCTACAACACCCTGAGGATATCCTGTTCCCTGAAAAAAAAAAACTGTAAAAGAAGGTAAAAAGAAATACAGCAGTTCCAACTGCACGTCGAGAGAGAGAGAGAGAGAGAGAGAGAGAGAGAGAGAGAGGGGGGGGGGGGGGGGTGAGGGGGGGGGGGTGGGGGGGGGGGGGGCTAATATGGCTTCCTCCCAGGCGCGATTTTTCCCTCACCGTCGTTGATAAGCCTTATCTCCTCCCCATGATAAGGACGTGATTGCCAGTTGATGTAAAGCCCGGGGCTTGTGTCGAACTCTTGTTTATCGCTTATATCACCATCCTCCCTTGGCAGCTTTGTAGCTCTCTGTAGCAGTGTAAGTGGGTGGGGGCCAACGAGAACCCTACATGGCGTCACTTCTACAAGTCTCTCTCTCTCTCTCTCATTTTAGGTCTCATTTTAGGTCATAGGTCATATGTGACGATTCTTGAAGTATATTACTACATGCTCTCTCTCTCTCTCTCTCTCTCTCTCTCTCTCTCTCTCTCTCTCTCTCTCTCTCATTTTTATGTCATATGTCACGATTCTTGAAGTATATTACTATATGCTCTCTCTCTCTCTCTCTCTCTCTCTCTCAATCTCTCTCGTCTCTCTCTCTCTCTCATCATTTTTATGTCATATGTCACGATTCTTGAAGTATATTACGATATTACTCTCTCTCTCTCTCTCTCTCTCTCTCTCTCTCTCTCTTATTTTCATGTCATATGTCGCGATTCTTGAAGTATATTACTATATTACTCTCTCTCTCTCTCTCTCTCTCTCTCTCTCTCTCTGTACCTCGAGAGTAGCAATGACCGTCACGTAGTAGTAGTAGTAGATCCCGCGAACGCCGACGACGATGTATAGTTACATCTTCCACACAACTCGTTATGACAGCTGCACCCTCTCTTGCACGTGTTATTGCAGCTGCCCACGGGGCGCGCGCGGGCGCGTAGGGGGGACTCCTCGTAGATGCTCATCGTCATTGCGCTAATTAGATCGTCGAACGCTTGTGATACACAAGTTCGTGTAACTTGAGGCCTGCTTCAAACTGGTTGTGATGGTTTTTTTTTAATGATTGGTACGAAATGAAAAGGAAACTTCTTTTAATTTTTTTTTTCTATAAAGAGGATAAACCTATCTATTATGTATATATATATATATATATATATATATTATATATATATATATATATATAATATATTATATATATATATAAAGGCTAAATTGATGAAATGGTCGAAAAAGGATTGTATATGAACGTTAAGCGTCTCGTATTTAATTTGACTTGCGTCAAAACCGAAGATACAGAAAACAAAAGAAAAAGGCAATTGCCAAAAATGAATAAATAATTGGAAAATTATATTAACTGAAAAATGATTCGATTACCTTGAACGACGACTTTAGGATGAAAAAAAAAACTGTTAAATGGACCACCTCATGTTAATAATCCAGATAAGTTATTCCATATCCTTTCCACTGGGCAGGACACAACACTCTCACCACACTACACATCGTCCCCCGAATCAGCTGGGGAGACACGAAATTGCTTCTCCAAATGAAATATCGAACAGCCGCTTCAAAACATCAGCTGGAATTGGAACGGGAATAATATAAAAATTGACGGAATATGAACGGAGGGACAGTAAAAAAAGGAAAGAAAGGGGGTTGCAGTTAAGGGCCGAAGGGACGAAAATAAAATATCATCTGGAGACCTTTGGTCTCTAATACTTCTAAGACCAGACGGACGGATGACGAATGACGAATCAATTCGAAATATCTCTTTCAAAGAATATGCGAACTCTCATCATGTGGGTGTCATTTCCTTTTGCCATTGATATGGAGAAATGAGTTATTCATGACTTATGCATTGCTGTTCCTCACGGAAAGATTCCTTCAACAGTAAGTTAGAATAAAGTGTAAGTGGATCTACTTACTTAGAAATTACTCAGGACGACGAATATAATGATCTATTTCCTGATCTGAGAACTTTTTTCAGTTATCTTCCACCTGGCTTCAAAGCAGCTATGGTCGTCGACGACGAACGAGAGAGAGAGAGAGAGAGAGAGAGAGAGAGAGAGAGAGAGAGAGAGAGAGAGAGAGAGGCAACGAAACATGAAACAACGCTTGCTGAAGGTCACTCAGCGATGTAAGCTACGCTATTCTTGCTAATCATAACAAAAACCCCGATGACATCCTGATATCAAATGATGTGAAATGTCAGGAGTGAGAGACAGAGAAAGAGAGAGATGTCATTCCACTTATGTTGTGTTTTATTCAGCACTTGATGATGTTGTGTTTTATTCAGCACTTGATGATGTTGTGTTTTATTCAGCACTTGATGACGCGCGCGCGCGCACACACACACACACACACACACACACACACACTCGCTGCAGGCATTAACATACTCAGAAAATATTACTTTGTTTTTTTAAAATTCTTAACTAGATCCATCTCCTGAGTGTACCTGAATAGAGAGAGAGAGAGAGAGAGAGAGAGAGAGAGAGAGAGAGAGAGAGTTCTACTTACATTCTGGAACCGTCTTGCAATATTTAAAATCAAGTCGGAATGGGACTGAATGTGGCACAAGTAGGAATTCATTATACTGGAAGTCGAAACAATTCCTAAAATAAGAAACCCAATGAGAGAGAGAGAGAGAGAGAGAGAGAGAGAGAGAGAGAGAGGAGAGATTCCCTGCCACCAGATCATGATCCAAAGGCAAAATAAAAAAAAAAGAAAGAGGGTTACAACAAGACACAAAAGACGGGACCGTTGAGTAACAGGGACAATTACGATTCCTCCGAAGGAAACCTCCAAACCGCATCACATGACAAAAGACGCCCTCAATCAGATATTGCATTTATCCCAGCTTCCTACAAACCACCTCCCCCCCTCCCCCCTCCCCCCTACCTACCTCCTACCCCCCTCCCCTCCTCCTCCTCCTCCTCCTCCTCCTCCTCCCGAACTTCCTCCCATTGCTTAAGACTTGCAACAAGCCAACCTACCACCCCTCTCTCTCTCTCTCTCTCTCTCTCTCTCTCTCTCTCTCTCTCTCTCCAGTTGATCCACGGCCACAGGAAAACCAATCACAACCATCGGTATGCAAATCATACCTTTCTGAAGAACCCCAGCTCCCGGGGTTCCCCTCCTACCCCAAAACCTCCCCCCCCCCCCACTCCCCGACCCCAGTACTACCCTTCTCGAAACACAGATATAATACAAAAAGAAAAATCAAAGGTGTTCCTGATCCCATCCAGCATCCATCCTTCAAGGATGGGGGGGGTGGGATGGGATGGGATAAGAGAAGAAGGGAGGAGAGGATGGGATGGGATAAGAGAAGAAGGGAGAAGAGGATGGGATGGAATAAGAGAAGAAGGGAGGAGAGGATGGGATGGAATAAGAGAAAGGAGGGAGGAGGAGGATGGGATGGAATAAGGGAAAAGCAGAAAAGGACTACTCCAGGCAAGGAATGGCACCAATTCAACTTCGGAGAGGAGTTCGGTCTTTTAAACAGAAGAATCACTAATAAGAATAATAATAATAATAATATTAGTTATTTAGCTTTTAACCAATTATGTATAAATTAACATTATTTGTATTTTTAAGTAAATAATAATATAATAATAATAATAAATAATAATAATAATAATAATAATAATAATAATAATATAATAAACACTAGGCACGATCCCAAGATCCCTGAAAAGGAATCTGGAAAAACTAGAGGCTGAAGTAGCTCCAGGACTCATGCAGAAGAGTGTGATCCTAGAAACCGCGCACATAGTAAGGAAAGTGATGACTCCTGAGGGGGCAGGATCAACCCCGGAAACCCCCCCCCCCCACACACACACACACACACACACCCACCAACACACACACACACACACACACCACACACACACACACACACACACACACTATAAAAACCGCCCAGTCGAATTGGAGGACTGTGATAGACCCAAAAGAAAATAATAATAATAATAGTAATAATGATAATTTAGCTTTTAACCAGTCATGAAATGATCATTATATCTCTTTAGCAAATATTTTTTTTGTTTATGACACACAAGTGATTTAATATCCTGTTCTATTGTACTTATTTGGTGATCACTGAACGCGCATCCTCGTCAATGCAAGAATAGTATTCCGATGTTGATGGATTTTGTAAATGTTATTGTGTGTGTGTTTTTTTTTTTTTTTTTTTTTTTTTCTTTTTTTTTTTTTTTCTTCCACGAATTGCACAATAACACGCCGACCGGCGCGGAGGCAAATTGCTCTGCGAGTATTTTAATTGAAAATATGTAAATTTGGCCGGAGCTATTATTCATTTATTTTTCACAGGATAAGGACATTAGATATATCAGTGAGGATTATGTATTTTTTTCTCTCTCGTTATCGGTCGTGTTTGGATATTTTTTTTTTTTACACTTGTCTGTTAAGTGTCGTTGGGGTTAAGGGAGAGGCGAACTGCAATGTTATATATATATATATATATATATATATATATATATATATATATGTGTGTGTGTGTGTGTGTGTGTGTGTGTGTGTGTGTGTGTGTGTGCGCGTATTGTTGTTGTTGTTGTCGTAAAAAGAATATAAAGGATTAATTACCACAAATTTCTAGAAGGTTCTGTCATGTCTTTATATATCATAATTTTAACGTTATCGATGAGTTTGACCTGTTTTTGAAATGAAGTTGAATGAGTGAATCGTGTGGAAGTATTTATATAGTATGGATGGAGTAAACCAACCTTTCTCGAGAGATCTTAAGTTGGTAGCAATCGAAATATCGACATTGATTGTCAAAATGCTTGAAGTACTACTTCGTGTTGCCTTTAGCGCAGGGGATAGCCAACCTAAACCCCGAATCTACCATTTTGCATGATTTAAACTGATACTGTCAAAAAAATAGCGCCTCAGTGGCGTGATCGGAATGGTCTTGGCCTGCCACCTTGGTGGCCGCGAGTTCGATTCTCGGGCATTCCACTGAGGTGTGAGAGATGCGTATTTCTGGAGATAGAAGTTCACTCTGGACGTGGTTCGGAAGTCACGTCAAGCCGTTGGTCCCGTTGCTGAATAACCACTGGTTCCATGCAACGTCGAAACACCACACAAACCAAAGATACTGTAAAATGTAAATTAATTATTATAAAGGTTGTATGTATTACAGTGTGTACGGTTGAGTGCAAGGTCTGTATCTGATGTTAAAGGAAAATCAATATCGCCTCGGTACACTTCCATGTTTTAATGATGACGCATTCTGCCGGCACATTATATATGACCTACATAGCGCTGTTGGAAGTCATCACTATTATTGAAATGCTTTTAGGCACCGAATTGCGTATTGCAGGGATTTGTAACTCGAAAGACAAACGTCCTTGGTTTTGATTGGCAGTCGCCTGCGCCATCATATAATATTTCTGTGACTTTTGTTTCGCGTGAATTGACGTCATCGCTTTATTTCTGGATGTCGCCCAGAGTGGCTTTTTTCGAGTCGGACTTTTCATGCCTTTTAGTGTTCCGTAAAAGAAAACTATTGCGACGACTTTTTCTGGCCGCTCAGAGGACTGAAAATTGGTATGTTGATCATCCACCCTCCAGCCATCAAACATACCAAATTGCAGCCCTCTAGCCTCAGTAGTTTTTATTCTTATTTAGGGTTAAACTTAGCCATAATCGTGCGACTGGCAATACAACAACACAGGCCACCACGGCCGCCTGAGAGTTCCATAGGCCGCGGCTCATACAGCACTGTACCGAGGCACCAAAAGATAGATAAATTTTTGGTGGCCTTGGTATAGGCTGTACTTTTTTGTTCATCGAGTGTGGATTCTCTCTCTCTCTCTCTCTCTCTCTCTCTCCTCTCTCTCTCTCTCTCTCTCTCTCCTCTCTCTCTCTCTCTCTCTTTTGTTAGAAGTCGTGTTTTTAAAACTATATTTCTTTTTAGCAACTGTGAAACATCAAAGAAATGGAGGTTCAAGAACCAGAACTGTTAAAAATTCATCTCTCTCTCTCTCTCTCTCTCTCTCTCTCTCTTCTCTCTCCTCTCTCTCTCTCTCTCTCTCTCTCTCTCTCTCTCTCTCCGCCAGGAAGTAACTCCTTTCAGAACTTTTCAATTGAATTTTTAATTCGGTGGCATCGCTAAATGAAAGTTCGGAAGGACCCTCATTTCTGAAGTTGGCTCATTTCAATTCCTTTTCTCGTCTCCTCTTGCCTCAGTAATGCTTATTATTATTATTTCAATTAGTTATCTTTCCGAAGAACTAACTCTCTCTCTCTCTCTCTCTCTCTCTCTCTCTCTCTCTCTCTCTCTCTCTCTCTCTCTCTCTCTCTGTATGGATGTATAACTGTTTTTATAGAATTTTCTGTAAGTGCTTTTGAAGGAACCAACATTCTCTCTCTCTCTCTCTCTCTCTCTCTCTCTCTCTCTCTCTCTCATACCACAACACACACACACACACACACACACACACACACACACACACACACAAAGTAAAGGATGGCCACGGTATGGGCCGTTCTGTAAAAATCCTTTTGACCCATATTGACCTTAGGAAGGGATTAAGCTCCCGGTCGTCTAGTGACTTATAGGTAATGCATCCATACTGTCTAAAATGATTTTGGTGAGTCTCAGAACAAGGTACTTTATATAAATTATTTATTTATTTATTTATTTACTTTATTTTTTGCTCTTGTGTGGGTGAACTGGTAGCGCCCTGGCCTGTCGCTCGAGAGACTGGTATTCGATCAGATATATATATATATATATATATATATATATATATATATATATATATATATATATATATATTGTGTGGGTGTGTGTGTGACATAGAGAGAATGATATGGCAATATGGTGTTGGCCAAACCATCTATACTATGTCTACAATAACCTCGTCCTAATGGACACATTGGCCAACTTGACTGTGGGTAGCATTTCAATATTGTATTTTAGATTCTAAAAGTATCCTCGCCATATGCCTTTTAAGAGTCAATGGAAGCTCTGTATGGAGCGTTTGGTTCCTGTGTACTGTAAACAGTCGGTTACTTGGTATTCAGTAAGTCTTGTACACTTATTGCATTATATTGTGAGAAGTGTGTTATTTGCCATTTTGTGGGTGGGGAGGGTTTTTGGGGGAAGTCATGTGGCTGGTGGATTCAAGATTATGTTTCTGTAAAGCAGACTTTTTTGGGAAAAAATTTTAGAACATAGATTATGTTGTATATTAATGAATTATTCACTATTTATTTAAATTAGTCCTTTTTTTTTTTTTTTTTAATTAATTCAAACTAAAATTGAGGTAATAATCTCGAAGTATACAAGTCGTGTGGCTGGTGGATTCAAGATTATGTTTCTTTAAAGCATACTTTTTTGAAAAATGTTTTAGAACATAAATTGTGTTGTATATTTATGAATTTCACCATTTATTTTAATGGGTCCCTTTCTTTTTTGGTTAATTCAAACTAAAATTGAGGTAATATTCTCGAAGTATACAATGAATTTTGAATGTTTTTCCCTGTGATTCTGCAAGGATATCGTTAAACCTCGTTAGTGTAAACCTTTTGACGCTGTGACACCCATGAGTCAGCCTCTTCTCACCTTTAATGTATGAAAATCAGAAGTCCAGTTATGGTTAGACGTCTCGGTGGCTTTCTTTTCCCTCAACAACCTCTTATTACTTTGGAATTCTCCTCTCGATTCGGTTTTCCCAGCCAGTGATCGTAATTCACTGACGCCAGTTGACATAAAACAAACGATCAATACTTTTAACCTTCCGCTGACGCCAGTTTATATATTATGGATAAAATTCAAACAGTCAAGACTTGTATATTATGAACTTGATGGCGTGTGCTACGCTGCGCTGGAACAGGAGGGTGGATGTGTCATGTCTCCTCTACCCTGCCTGCCCCCACACTGTGGCGGACAAGCAGGTTTGCAGAAGGGGGGTGGTGGATGTGTTATATCTCCCTTACCCTTCCGAACCCCCACTCTGCCCCCCACACGTGGCGGACAAACAGGTTTGCAGAAGGGGGTGGTGGATTTGTCGTATCTCCCCTACCCCTTCCGAACCCCCACTCTGCACCCCACACGCGGCAGAGAAACAGGTTTGCATGAGGGTGGTGGATGTGTCGTATTGTCATATCTCCCCTACCCTTCCGAACCCCCTCCTACTCCGCCCCCACACGGGGCGGACAAACAGGTTTGTATGAAGGGGGTGACTGAACCCCCACCTACTCCGACCCACACGGGGCGGACAAACAGGTTTTCAGGTGTAGATGTGTGATCTCTCTCTTTACCCTTCCGAACCCCCCACCTACCCCGCCTCAACCGGGGACGGACAAACAAGATCCACTCGAATTTTATAATTAAAGATAACCTCCCTCCCTCCCTCCCTCCCTCCCTCCCTCCAAGGGCCAATTTGCCAGTCTCGGCGGCTCTTTTCTCTCCTGAGGAAATGAAGAGTTCGTCGGCCTCTTTTGTTCTCCGCCGGGCCAAGATTCCGAATCATGACAAATTGCTCGTGGAGGAGAGAGAGAGAGAGAGAGAGAGAGAGAGAGAGAGAGAGAGAGAAAAGGTCGTCTTCCATCCCTCCGAAGTGTCTATGTCGGTGTGTCTTTATTTGTTGTTGCGTAACCTGTTCCATTTACGGTTACTATAGTGTTTGTTCAGCGCCTCAGCGTCGTAGTTGGTATGGTATTAGCGTTCCACCTCGGTGGTCGCGGGTTCGATTCTCGGCCATTCCGTTGAGGAGTGAGAGATGTGTATTTCTGGTGATAGAAGTTCACTCTCGGAAGTCACGTAAAGCCGTTGGTCCCGTTGCTGAATAACCACTGGTTCCATGCAACGTAAAAGCACCATACAAACAAACAAAAAATATAGTGTTTGCTGTAGTTGTTGCTGTAGTTGTTGTTGAGGAACTGTATTTTTATTATCTCCTTCTCATACGTCCTAATGAATACCGTCAGTGGCCCCTTTGGTGGGGTTCTTCCATATGGATAGGCTTCACCCTCTGAATAATAATGATATAATAATAATAATTCCCGTAGGGGGGTAGTGCCGTCAGTGCACCTCATTCGGTGCACTGTAGGCATTATATAAGGTTCTTTGCAGCGTCCCTTCGGCCCCAAGCTGCAACTACATTCATCCCTTTTACTATACCTCCGTTCATATTCTCTTTCTTCCATCTTACTGTCCACCCGCTCCTAACATTATTGTTTCATAGTGCAACTGCTTCGAGGTTTTAATGTCTATTTCCGTTTCAGTGCTGAATGGCCTCAGTTGTCCCAGTGCGTGGCATCATGCCGAAAATGTATATAAATCAAATCAAATACTAATAATGGTTGTAGAGTTGGTGGAGGTGAGGCTGGTGGTAGATGTTGCTCTTGATATTGTTTCTTCCATGGGGGTCTGTGGGTTGAGGTTGGGAGGTTCTGGGCGTGGGGAGGGAGGGAGGGAGGAGTAAGGCTGCTGAGGTTTTTTCCTGTTATTGTTGCTTATTGGTGGAGGGGGGGGGTGGGGGGGGGGGATGTAAGGTGGGGATAGGAGTAGATAGGGGCAGGTAGCAGCAGTGGTTTGATTTTCAGCGAATCTTCCTTGTGAATGTTGGAGGCGTTCCTCTCTCTCTCTCTCTCTCTCTCTCTCTCTCTCTCTCTCTCTCTCTCTCTCTCTCTCTCTCTCTTGCTGGAGTCGTAAACTCGAGGGTTAACCAATTTTTTCAGTCCCCAGATTGTAGAAATTTCTTGCTTTCTCTCTACTTTGAGTAGCTGTATACAGTCTGTTGTAAACGTAAGGTTACCAGTCCCAGGTAATTGTTCGGAAGAGTACGAAAGGGAGTATTTGAGTATTTTGTCGTATTTTTTTTTATATTATTATCATTATTATCACTGTTTGGTTCTTCCGTCTGTTGTCAGCAGGATAGCGCAAAAAAAGTGATGAGTGGATGTTCAGTTAAGTATTTATCAGAGATTTGTTTCGTCACAGGCAATAAGTGAGTAGAATTTGGGAGAGACAGGAATGGAACTTGGGAGAGGGCCCCCGCATTGCTCTTGTATTGCTGGAAGGTTGCAATCCCAAATCGCTCTTCAGGCAGTAGTCATGCGCACTGAACTGTATTCTTTTCCCATAACAATATCGCAGTATCATTCATCTCTTGACTGATCGAATATCTTCAGTTTCAGTTGTTACTTTTATTTAAATTGATTCAAATTAAGTTTTAAGAAAGTTGACCTCGAGAAGTCAGTATTGTCAGCCCAACGTTAAAGGAAACTGTGGTGCCAAAAGTGATGGTCCCCGTCGAAGTCAGCTTTTGCGGGCGCCGAGTGTTCTGACGAGTGTTCTGCCGATAAATCCCGGGAACGCTCTTGACATTCAGCAGAGCGAACGATCATTAATGTCATCGCGGCTGTTGATGTAGGACGCCCCACGAACAATACCGAGCTGTCTGGCAGTGTGAGGTGATCTGTTTTCCCAAGAAAGCTCGCAGCTCTCGAGGGCCCACTAAAAACAAAGTGTCTTGAACGTCAATTAGAACAATAGACGTGACGGCTGCAGCAGCGGAGGGTGGGGGGGGGGGGGGGGGGGGGGGTTAAAGCTATGGAGCTATAATGCCGAGGTATGGAGATGAAAGGCGATAATCAACCATGTTTTTCTTTTGCAAGTTGCACTCTGATATTTAGATACTAAAAAGAGAATTATGGTGTGACGGTCCCGTGCAATAGGATCCTTTGTATACGCGCAGTCTCTCTCTCTCTCTCTTCGCGTGGAGACTGATGTGTTTACCGGATGTAGTGGCCAAAAATACATGATGGGAGATGGTGTAAGGAGAAGGGCCTTCCGTTGTGGGGGCGTATACCATTATGCTCAAGAACTAAATCTGTGTGTGGGATGCTCTCTGTGGGTCGGGGAGGAGGGTAGTAGTACCAGGTCCCAGCCATCTTATGGGAAGTACTGCTGTGGGAGTCCCTCATTGTGGCGGGCATCAATTTAGGATGAGGTTGTTCAAGGAGATGGAAGTGGATTGCAGCCATAGGTGAGTTGGGGAATAATGATGACGGTGTGGGAATTCGTGCTGTTGTTCCAAGGAGTTACAAGGATTAGGATGTCTCAGAGACTTGTTAGTCCATCCTAAGAGGAGACATCGTGTGCTCACTTATCTCTAGGAGCAGGTTTTACTGTTCATTCACAGTGTCTTCTACATGATCTTGTCTAGCTTTCTTCTAAACTCTTCCACACTGTTGCTGTTTACAACTTCTGGTGGCAGTTTATTCCACGTGTCACACATCTTGTATGTAAAGAAGTTCCCACAATGGGATGTGTTGTATCTCTTCAGTTGTAGTTTCCATCCATTATTGCTGTCGTTGTTGTTGGTGGGTCGTCTCTCTATCCTCTTTGCAGTTTGGTGTTTGTACTTTGAATGTTGTTGTTTTAGTTGTTTCTTCCCGCTGGGGAGAACAGCTTTATTAGGAGGGTGTGGAATTGGGAAGTGTTTCGTGGAGGCTGATTATAGGAATCAAGGGACGGAACAGCCGTGGGGGCGTCTCCCTCCTTCAAAGCGCCGTTGGCAACACATTCAGATGCCGCCCGCAGTAAGTAGCAAGTAGCAACGCATTCTTAACAGCTCCGCTTGTAGCAAATAAGTCGCCGTGCCCTTTAAATGGAACGTAAGTGTATTGTGTAAATAGCGTCTGATGCATCTAAATTGCCTCCCGTGGGTAGATTTGTACAAATTCAAAAGGCGAATCCACATGTCAATTGAATAGAAGTGCTCATGGAATTTTATTATTATTTATTTTTTTGCTTGAGGTCTTACGAGAATCTAGATTTATTACCAGCGAAAAAAAAGAAGTCCTTTGATGGTAAAACGCCTGATGCAAAATGAGGACATTGGAGTCACTTTGTGAGAAGTCTTCAGTGAGGTGGCGGTCTTTGATTAAGAGAAGGTGCAACAACAATCATGCGATCAAGCGCTTCAGTGGCGTGGTTTGTATAGTCTTGACCTGCCACCTCGGTTGCCGCGAGGTCGATTCTCGGGCATTCCACTGAGGGGTCAGAGATGTGTATTTCTGTTGATAGAAGTTCACTCTCGACGTAGTTCGGAAGTCACGTCAAGCCGTTGATCCCGTTGCTGAATAACCACTGGTTCCACGCAACATAAAAACATCATAAAAACAAACAAACAATCATTCGATCAGTGAAGCAAGCAAGTTGTGCGCACGCCATGAGTGTTAACGTTCACTGGATCCATTCATGAAAGAGGAACACTTAGGCAACAATGACAAGTAACGTAACGAATTCCCGGAATTCCGTCCAGTCCTCACAAGAGGACTGCGTGTTTAGATTAGGTAGGAAGGAGGTGGGTGGGTGGGTGGGGGGAGTAGGAGTAGGGGTAGGGGTAGGGAACTGACCACAGTATCATTATACTTGCTGTCCCCCTTCCGAAATGGAACGAGCAGTATTCCACCTTGTTGGGAGATCACACACGTCAACAGGCCCTTCACGCTCGGCCGAGGAGCGGGAGTGAGAGAGCAATCAAGCTCGCATGAAAAGTTGCTGCCAGATCCGCCCTTGCATCTGCTGTTCTGTCTGCCATTATGGGTTTCCGGGAACCGTCTTGGGAAGAGAAGCAGATTCTGTTTTACCAGACCCTCTCCGAGGCAGAGAAATTTCGTGAATGCGAGAGGACGACGCGAGACTTCAGTTGATGGATTGGCGATAGGGAACTTTGTTCTCTCTCCGTTTATCTGCGTGAGTGGCGCATTGTGTGTGGGTGTGTGGGTGTGGCGGATGTTGTGGAAGTTTTTCAAATGAACGTTCATCCACGATTTAGTAATTTAATGCAAGAATGTCGCGGTCGACTGTTGAGTGGAATTGGCTGAGAAGACACTCCTTGTCAGGGAAAGCGATATATATATATATATAATATATATATATATATATGATATATATATATATATATATATATTTTCTTAAATCCTTTATTTTTTTGGGATACGCTTGTTACAACAAAGCCTCGAGATCCAACTTCAAAGAAATATGAAAGAATCTGGTAAAAATCACCAGTAGATTTTATATTATATATATATATATACATTTGTATGTATGTACGTATGTATATATTACATCAGCTGATTCTTATGGATGGAGAGTTGAGCGCCCTACCTTTCATTTTTGAGAGACCGGGTTCGATCTCGACATGAGTCAGAAATCTATTACGGTGAAAAAATATGTTCACGTGTTGATTAGTTAGTGTGTGTATATATATATATATATATATATATAATATATATATATATATATATATATATATATATATATATATATATATATACACACAGTTGACTCATCAATTTTAAGGCATATGGCTGTTGAATGTTTTTGAGTGAGTCGAGCCAGGTGAACGATATCGAAGCCACTTTTACAGAAGAAATTCTCTGCGATAAAAACGTGATATTTATGATTTTGAAAATGATTTGGAAGCGTCGCCATTTCTCCGTGGAACGAGATCGTTTATTCGAACGAAAAATGTCATAGAAATGCCATAGAAATAGAGTTATAACATTCTTTTTAAAATATATTTCGAGAAGAAATTCATTTCATGAAGTATTCTTGTAAAATAATTGCTCTTTTCAATACTGAACTTTCGTTGCCACATCAAATAAAGTAATAAAAGTCTTATTTGACAGTCTCTCTCTCTCGACAAAGTCATTAGGAGGACACTGTGAATGAACAGTAAAACCTGCTCCTAGAGATAAGTGAGCACACGATGTCTCCTCGGATGGACTAACAAGTCTTTGAGACATCCTAATCATTGTAACTCTCTCTCTCTCTCTCTCTCTCTCTCTCTCTCTCTCTCTCTCTCTCTCTCAGTGGACCTATTGCCACAATGCTACGACCCGCGTTTGATCCCCAAACCGGGGGAATAAAATAACAGTACAAGTGCCTGTCCTTGTTAGCCTTTTGTTTTTCTTTAAATGTCGGTGAATTCTGTACTTGGCTGTTAATGGACCATTGTTGGTCACAGCCGGCTGCATAGAGAGAGAGAGAGAGAGAGAGAGAGAGAGAGAGACCCAGCATGTCCTTTAGTGACATTCGTTCATTTGTCCTCATTCCAAGAATGTGCTCTTAGAAGGGAGCGTTTGCTTTCGTGAAACTCTACGGGAGACAGTCACCCCGTTTCATTAGTCGCGACTTTTCCGTTTGCGATTTGCATACCTACTTTCGCTTTTATCCTTCCTCCAGACGTGGTTGGGTAGTTACTTACTTTCCTTAATTGATCAATTAAACGATTGCTACCTTGCATGCGCCGGGACCCACGTCACTACCAGGTTAAGGCAAGAAATGTACCAAAAATCTTGAATTTAGAATGGAAAGGTCGCCAGCTTGAAACGATTCAGCACAAGAATAGGATTTGTTTCACCCATTACTGATGCCTTCTGGGTTGTGAGTGATGAAATAGAACGCCTTCCTTCGCACCCATACCATTTTGTTCTGTTTTATTTGTCTTGCTAATTTATTGTGGCACTGTATTTGGATCAAGATGTATTATGGGAACACATGTGTGTGTATATATATATAGATATATATATATATATATATATATTATATATATATATATATATATATATATATATTAAAATATTTTTTCCATTTGGCTAAAATATATTACATTTTTCTTCTCATTATAAAGTTATTTTGTTAAAGTGGACTCTCTTAATCGTGGCATGTTTTGATATATCTTGTTGCTGGCTTTTATAGATCCATCATGCTAATGGACCTAAATACTCCAGAGTTAAACCTTTCCCTGCTGATGACGTCAACGAACCTCTTTCGATCTCGAATGCAATAATCTAAAACAAAAACCGTTGCATGAACCCCGTGGCTCCTGAGAAAACCGATGAATCCCAGATCCCATTTTCATTCTGATAACTAACCAGAGCTCCGGCCTCGACGATAATCTCGCCTGTAGCGAGCGCTCGCCTCGCTTTCTTTTCGACCAAATCCCCCTATTGGGCCACAATCACAGACGGAACCTTGCCTGGAGAGAAGGGTTTATTAACCGAATCGGCAAAGTTTAGGGGCCGTCCGCCTTTTATTGGGTTGTTGCGACGCTCGTAAACCAGCTGGATGGGCGAATTCCGCTCTTAAGAGCGACTGGAATTAAGGAGGGGTTTTGTCCGCTCTGCGAGGACGTGGAACTATAGCAAGTGACACGGGTATGTCATGGTATGCATTTCTCCGTTTGCAGTATGTATGCCGTTTCCCCTAATCAGGACTTCCTCGTTGGACGGGTGGTTTTCGCGCTCGGCTACCAATCCGCCGGTCAGAAGTTCGATTCTCGGCTCGGCCAACGCGGAAGCAGAGGAATTTATTTGTGGCGATAGAAATTCTTTTCGGATCCCCCAATAAACTGTAGGTCCCGTTGCTAGGTGACCATTTGGTTCCCAGCCACGTCAAAATATTCAGTTCTCCGGGCCAGCCCTAGGAGAGCTGTTGATCAGCTCAATGGTTTGGTTAAACTAAGATATACTTTTTTTTTCCCTAATCAGGGGCGACTCCGGGAAATGGCAGGGGAAAGATGTACGGCCTCAATCATACCTGGGCTTGATTCAGAAGCGAAATCCTCCTGTTAATGTGGATTACATCTTATTTGGGGGGGTTTAATAGGATAAGTATGCGCCTCGGTGTCGTGGTCGGTATAGTGTTGGCCTGCCACCTCGCGAGGTGGCAGCGAGTTCGATTCTCGGGCATTCCATTGAGGAGTCAGAGATGTGTATTTATGGTGATAGAAATAGAAGTTTACTCTCGACGTGGTTCGGAAGTCACGTCAAGCCGTTGGTGCCGTTCCATCCAACGTAAAAACACCATGCATACAACCAATAGGATAAGTGATGTAGAAGTCTTGAACACTCAATAGTTACTAGGTGATCTGAGATCCTTCTATTTCAGTCTCGTCTAGCTATATTCTGGGTGGAAATGTGGACTTATGCATATTATTTGTATCGCCATCAGTGGATTTTCCAAAATGGTTTAATACGGAGAGAGAGAGAGAGAGAGAGAGAGAGAGAGAGAGAGAGAGAGAGAGAGATATGTTTGCGCTACCAAAGTTTCGTCTTTTTCGTTATGAAACCTGCCGAATTTGACAGTATCCTCGTACCAAACTCAACAGCCTAGCGGGGAGTATGATGCCAAATATCTCTGTTGACTGAAGCTACAGAATCCCCAGTCTTTACCTGGCTTGGTTTACCTGGCTTCTCAGGGCAGTGGAGGGGGGTTGGGCGTTTGTACCTTTTTTTAACATTTTTCTTTTAATATAACGTTTACTTTTGTTATATTTGTTTTGTATGACTTTAGCCCATTGTAATTTTGCTATAGTATATCATCAACATTTGATTTGTATAAATTTTGCATTATAGCTTGGTTAAATTGAGTTAAAATTCTTCTCATGTAAAATATTTGTTTTTCATTACTGTTTTTTTTATGTATTTATTAATTTTTTTTTTTGCCTGAAATCGTTTGAATTTTTGTAGGAGGGTATGGCAGTATGCTGCTACACTCCATTTGATGTATATCAATAAACTTTTTTAATTTGAATTTGAATTTGAACTGCAAGTCTACGCTGATATTGCTTAAGTACCAAAGATTCCAGTCTCATGTTTCAGACGACCATAATACCAAATGAATCATTTTCGACTGAGCCATTTCAATCATTACATGGGCCTCTTAGCGGGTAGTGCCGCCGGTGCACCTCATGCGGTGCACTGTAGGTGTTACTTAAGGTTCTTTGCAGCGTCCCTTCGTCCCCTTTCATATTCTCTCTCTTCCATCTGACTTTGCACCTTCTCTTAACAGTTGATTCACAGTGCAACTGCTTTGAGGTTTTCCTCCTGTTACACCTTTCAAAACTTTGTACTCTCAATTCCCTTTCCAGCGCTGAATGACCTGTATATTTTATCATTACATGGTCTGCGGTATATAGTTTTTGTTCCCAAATGGCCATTTTTGTATATTGCGCATTCTTTTTCGTTTTAGACACTTTCGTTCGGAAGGCTGACGACGAGAACCGTCTCTCAGTACAGAGTAGCAATTTTAGGAGGCTTCAACTGTCACTGCGTTTGACAGGCGGTGAACTTGTGAAAGCAGTGCTGCGCGGAGCTGATACGGTGATGGGACGTTATTCTCTCTCTCTCTCTCTCTCTCTCTCTCTCTCTCTCTCTCTCTCTCTCTCTCTCTGTGAGAAGGGATGGTTATCGTTGTAGGGGATTTGTGGTACGTGGGGATATTGTTGCTAGCCTGTTTCTGTGTGTGTAGTTTTTATTTTACCTGGCAAACAAATCTCTCTCTCTCTCTCTCCTCTCTCTCTCTCTCTCTCTCTCTCTCTCTCTCTCTCTCTGTGCTCCGGATGGCTTAATTTTGTTGACCTGGCGAAACCGCCCTTCCCCCCCCCCCCCTCTCTCTCTCTCTCTCTCTCTCAATTTTGTTGGCCTAGCGAAATCGTCCCCCCCCTCTCTCTCTCTCTCTCTCTCTCTCTCTCTCTCTCTCTCTCTCTCTCTCTCCACTAGATTGCATAATTTTTGTTGACATGGCGAAACCTTCCCCCCCCCCTCTCTCTCTCTCTCTCTCTCTCTCTCTCTCTCTCTCTCTCTCTGTGCAAACTGTAGGAATTTTGATAAGCATCTTACCGCTCATGAAGTTCGGGATGCTTTACATAATCAGCTTAAGGGTCACGGACGGGAGAGATTTTTGTGGGGGGAAAAATATTCCTTTTAGGGAAAGTCTGCTGCTTTCTGCGCCATATTTTGCAGTTATTTGTGAATTCCTGGTTTTATATATATATATATATATTATATATATATATATATATATCTATATATATATATATATATTATATATCTATATATGAATATATGTTTTGAGGCGATTTCTTTCATATTCTTTTTAGTTTGCTATGGAATTTTGTGCATTCGTTTTCGCGTTTCAGGGAATTTTGGGTTTCCTGTTAGCGATTTTATAGGGAGGGATTTTTTTTTATATTTTACGGATTTAATGAGTTATTTTCCGTACACTGTGGATGATATATTGTCTTTTTTTTGTTCCATCTTTAGATATTTTATATGTTCTTATTCCTATTTGAAGTATTTCAGTTATTTGGTTCGAGAGTAATGTTGTATATTGTCCTATATTTGAAGGATTTTCCGTTATTTACAGATTTTACTTTTTGTCTACGGCATCCTTTTGTAGTTGTCAATAGACTAATTTTACTGAAATTTTGTGGAAGGTTGGGCCATAGCCTGGAATATTTCTCTCTCTCTCTTCTCTCTCTCTCGTCTCTCTCTCTCTCTTTCTTTCCCCCCCCCCTCCCCCCCCCCCACCACCAAAAGCCAGAAGACTGTTATGAACGAGCTTCATATATATATATATATATATATATATATATATATATATATATATAGAGAGAGAGAGAGAGAGAGATGAGAGAGAGAGAGAAGAGAAGAGAGAGAGAGAGAGAGAGAGAGAGAAACACGCTACATTCCAAACGAAGATCCGTCTTCAGGGATTCTCTGCTTTCAGGGAGCAAAACTTCCTTATTCTTACTCAGCGGAGATCTTCCGGGCCACCCTGTGACCCCTTAACTTGTCCGCACCAAAACTGCAAGGTCGCGAACTAACTCAGTCTCCGAACCCTTCCCTTTTATCCGGGACTGCGCTCGGTGGGAATTCGTGACGTCTGAAGCCCTGAGGTAATGAGGTTGGCAGACAGACAGGGGGACGTTTGTACCCAGCGGACTCGAGGAAGACCCAGAGTGCGTGCTCGCGCGCTCGATGCTCACGTGTCCGGAGGGCAAATATTCATTGTTACTTGTGCAATAAGCCATTTAATTTCATTCATACTGTGCACCTGTTGCAGGCTCTCTCTCTCCATTCATTAGCCTTAATGGGGATTAATTGTTAGCGATACACGCTCGCTTGTTGTGCTTCTCACGCTCGCTTCTTCATTATGATTATGCTTGAGAGAGAGAGAGAGAGAGAGAGAGAGAGAGAGAGAGAGAGAGAGAGAGAGAGAGAAATGACCTCGTATATCGCACCGGATTTGATTTATATCGGGTCTTGAAAGCGATGCCATCAGGTGTGACTTTAGAATGGGTGATGAGGTCGCTGGAATGACCCTGTGGCATGACATCGGATTGATTGGTTGTTCGCTGCATGCAGGTGGCGTTGCAACAGTTATGGTCGTCAAAGGATATGTAGCGTTGTTGTTGTTGTTGTAGTTGTTGTTAAGAAATTCAGTCTCTCTCTCTCTCTCTCTCTCTCTCTCTCTCTGATTGGACAGTTCTATAGGATGATGATACCTCCGAGTAAGCTGTGGGGGGTGGGGTGGGGAGTGCCGTCAGTGCACCTTACGTGCTGCACTGTATGCAATAAACGTCCCTTTGGCCCCTAGCTGCATCCACTTTTTAGCCATTTACTTGGCCTCCATTCCTGCTTGCTCTCCAACCTCTCTGACTCCTCTTTTCAATATCCAAGCTTTGAAAGTGCCCGGTTTGACAGTCTACAGCACAAGCAATCTCTGATGGATTGTGTGTATGTATGTCTGAGAGAGAGAGAGAGAGAGAGAGAGAGAGGCGGCTAAACTCCTGATCTCTTTTCAAAGGCAGTGCCCCATCACACACACACACACACACACACACACACACATCCGTGTGAGCGTGAGTCTTGTTTTGGCGAAGCTATTAGCAAAGCTGACAGCCTGCCCCCTAAAACGCTACCCAACGGGGTCAGTCTGACTTGTCTGTTTTTTGTTCGTTTATTTTTTTTTATGTTGTTTACTCCTCCTCGGTATCTTTTCGGTTGTGTTGAATGATGAAAGTCTGGCGTTCGTTCTCTGTATACTTTTTTTTTAAAATTATCTCTCCTTTTGCATGGCCAGCAATCATCTTAGATCCTTGTGTTCCTGTATCCGCATTCTTGTCAACACCCTTCGATTAACTGTTAAGCATATTCTCACGGAAGAAGCTGATAAAAGGAATTAAGATATACATTTTTCTTCTATCAGCTAGATAATCCCGATTATCGTTGATTCAGAAGGAAGGTATGACACGATTTCAAGGCGGATAGAACGAAATGCCCCCTGACCTTTAACTCTGAATAGGTTACAGATCATGAGGTCAGACTTTATATCTTCTCCTGTAGGGGGATAGTGCCGCCAGTCCACCATCATGCGGTGCACCGTAGGCATTACTGAATGCAAACGAAGTTGTAGGTTTGAGCATGCCCTGTTCGGAGAATGAAGTGTGCATTCCCCATTTGGAGAATGAAGTGTGCATTCCTGGAGAATTTTGCATATATATAATTGAAATACGTCAAACCGATATTTCATTTTTTAGAAGCCACGAGTAATGGACGGGCATCCTACTGCCCTTCACTAGCTCAGACCTGAATAAACAAGAAAATCAACTGGAAGAACGGAAGTTCTAATATCTATCATGATTGATTGAGTGATTGATTTTAAGAGTTCTGGCGTCGCAAACACCAAAGTCACTGACGTATCACAAGGAGGAAGAAAGTACATTGCTTGTCCATCTTGATCATGACCGTTGTTTTAATCAGCATTTATTGCCTTTCTCTGTTTGGGAAATGTATCCACTGTCCAACATTCTCTCTCTCTCTCTCTCTCTCTCTCTCTCTCTCTCTGGGTGGCCATCAGTGCATCACATGGTAATAGTCTGGGTTGATTAGAACCACACACACATGCAGGCAAACGCCACCGTCATCATATGGTCGTTTAACTGATGCGCTGGCTGGATTAATTGGCTCGTTTCGAGACATTCCTCCACCACTGCGTTCTCTCTCCGGACTGAGAGCCACAGATATCTAAATCTTGTCTGGATTACCGGATGGAAATTCGATCTTATAGTGCGATACTGCCTTGAAACCATTTTCATTGTATTGGCTTACATTTTTTTTTTTTTTTATTAATATGTTGGATTATTTTTTCAGGTAAGTGGTCTCTTCTTTCTGAGTCTCCTGCTACCTTCTGTTCATGTAACCCTTTTCATGGGCTGACCGCATGCAACCCTTTGGTGACTGAACCTATGCAACCCTTTTCATGGATGACCCCCTGCAACCCTTTTCATGGCTGACCCATGCAACCCTTTCATGACTGACCCCTGGTACCCTTTTCATTGCTGACCCATGAAACCCTTTTCATGGCTGACCCCTGCAATGGTTTTCATGGCTGATCCCTGCAACCCTTTTCATGTCTGACCCCTGCAACCCTTTTCATGCAACACTGAGGAGGCTCCGTCTGCCGCCATGGCAACGCTAATGATGATGTCATGTAACTGCCCAGTTGGCCGAACTTGTTGACGCAGCGGCAATTACCGGTGATCGGACGCAGCCTGAAATAGCCCCCCCCCCCCCCCCCAGCCCCCCCCCCCTCCCCCCCCCCCTCCCCCCCCCCCCCCTCTCCCAGTTGATTGGCCGTCGTATCATCGAATGCTTGTGTAGCGTGTGTTTGTGACTTGGTGTGTTGGTGGGGGTGTTCGCTCCCCGCCTTGATGAAGGCAACAAACAGCCAGTGGGTTCCATGGGCGAATCTGATGAGGGCATCATTGACTCGTGATGAGGTAAAGGTTCGAATGCCAAGTATGGCGGAGGTGGGGTCGGGTCTAATGGGGCTGATAAGGACTCTGTTTACCTGAATATGGTTCGGATTCAATCTGGGAGGAATGGTTCGTTTTCTATTTAATATCTGTGTGGTGTGTCTGATGCTGTAGGGAACTGTCTTTTCTTTGTGATCCTTTGTAAGGTATTGTTGTTGAGAAATGTTGATGCGATCTCGTATGGCATTGTTGTTGACGTGTGACCTGTTGTGGGGAATCGCGTGAGGTGTTTGTGCCCTAGAGAACTGTTTGTGTGAACTGTTTTAGAGAACGTGAGGGACACACTGTTTGTTTGAGCTGGAGTGGCGAATGTGACGCGTTTCGAACTATTATAGGAAACTATTTATAAGGGGACCGAATTTCGGGACAGACGCAGCTGCGACCTTTCTTTCCCCCATCGTCCCTTTCTCTCCTCGCCGTATCGTTCATATTTCCTCTTCCCCTTTCGTCCTCTTTCCTTCTTTATGTGCCCCCTTTACGCATTCTTGTTCCTCTGTCCTTTGACAGCGGGAGCACGAAAGCAAAAAAAAAAAAAAAAAAAAGTGGAGAGTTGCGAGAGGGCCCTCTGTGATGGCGGACGGGGCCAAGGGGACATTGTGTTGGTAAACATTTATTACATCAAAAAGACCTTGGATCCTTTTGTGTGCTTGCATGTTTGCTTGCGTCGTTTGTGCGTGCGTGCGTGCGTGCATGCCAGACCTTGGGATTTTTGCAGTTTGCGGCCAGGCAACTTGAAAAGCGACTTGAATTATTGTTATGAAGCGACGGCGAGTCGTGAAAGAGGGTTTTTGCACATCGCTTTTGGGGGCGGTGCTTGCACTCTCTCTCTCTCTCTCTCTCTCTCTCTCTCTCTCTCTCTCTCTCTCTCCGGGGAAATAGATTTACGTTGTCTCTGCGATTCCCGAGGATTTGACGCCGGAGAGGAGATTAGTTTCAGGAATCGGGATTTGTGTGGGAGCCGCCATGCTTGGTCCCAGATCTTTGCACCTGATGTTTTTCGTTCCTTCTTTTCGGAGACACACACACTCTCTCTCTCTCTCTCTCTCTCTCTCTCTCTCTCTCTCTCTCTCTCTCTCTCTTTAAAATACACGAACGCGCACACAGACACACATATATTTATAGCAAAGTTATAAATAATGTATCCGTGCTTCCTACAACATATATATTTATACATACATACATGCATATATATGTACAGCGAGAGAGAGAGAGAGAGAGAGAGAGAGAGAGAGAGAGAGAGAGAGAGAGAGAGGCTGTAGATTGATGTATGACATTTACTGTCAAACCAAAAGCGCAGAAGGACTTTTCGCCATTCAGAGCGTAGAAAAAAGAAATAAGTTCAATAATCTAAAGGCGGGACTGGGAGAAAACTAAGAAGTATAAGTTAGAGGTGTTGGACAGCAAGATTGAGAGAGAGAGGAAGCGGGAATGGCCATAGAGTAAAAGGCTAAAAAGTGGATACAGTTGGGGGCTGAAGAAAGAGTGTGGGTTTCTTAATTCTTACTTTTTCCTTTAAATTGTATCAGCTGAATTAATTTTCATTATAATCGTAGTTCATTATTATTATTATTATTATTATTATTGAGAGGGTTAACCCTATTCATATGGAACAAGAATACCTGGGTCATTGACTTGAAGAAGAACAGGTGTCCATTGGGAAGTAAGAGAAGAAGGTAAAGGGAAATAAAGAAAGAAGATATCTCACTCATTAATATATATATATATATATATATATATATATATATATATATATATATATATATATATATAAATTAACAAATAGATTAAAAATATAAAAATGCCAGGGGCATAGTATCAGGGTAGAGTAATGCTAGCATTTTCGCTTGAACTTGTGAAGAAGTTCCAATTGCACGACATCCTCTGGCAGGCTGTTCCACAGTTCAACGGTGTGGGGAATGAAGAACCTCTGGAACTTTGGACAGACAGACAGACAGAAGGACCTCCGGAACTTTGGACAGACAGACAGACAGAAGGACCTCTGTAACTTTGGACAGACAGACAGAAGGACCTCTTGAACTTTGGACAGACAGACAGACAGAATTTTGGACAGAGACAGACAGAAGGACCTCTGGAACTTTGGACGGACAGACAGACGGAAGAACCTCTGGAACTTTGGACAGAGACAGACAGAAGGACCTCTGGAACTTTGGACAGAGACAGACAGAAGGACCTCTGGAACTTAGGACAGACAGAAGGACCTCTGGAACTTTGGACAGACAGACAGACAGAAGGACCTCTGGAACTATGGAGAAAAAGACAGACAGACAGGCTGTGGACGAGGAAGGGGGGTCGGAGTGGTGTCATCATCCCTTCCTAAGAAGTGGATTAGGCAGCGTATTAAGAAGTGAGAGCGTAGTAAGTGGTTTTCATTTCGGTTACGCCCACTCTGGCTAACCGGTTCTCAGAGAGAGGAGGGGCAAACCGGTTTCGCCTCTTAGCACTACGGCCTTCTTCTTTTTTTTTTATCAAGAGTTGTAAGTGTTTTTGTTTTTTATTTGTCTGTTTCTGTTAATGTTATTCATACGCCATATATATGACATATACTGGTTTCGATATATATAGGTAGTGGCAAGTAATCTTATATTGATTGCGATGTTGACATCGGATATAACCCCAAGTCTCTCTCTCTCTCTCTCTCTCTCTCTCTCCGACGTGGCTGATGTTGATGGGAAGTCACAACGGCAATTTTAGACAGACGATATGTTCCTCTCTTTGATTCCCATTCGGGCTGTATTCCTTTCCTCCCCTTTTGTGCCACTTTTTTTTTTCTCAAAAAAAAAAAAGAAAAATAAAAAAAAAAATCTCCAAAGTCTAGATTGAAGAGGTCCATTTTTTTCCTCCCCCCAGACTCCTTCCGGACTGCCTGCCAGCCTGCCTAGCCGTCCGTTAGTCTCTCTCTCTCTCTCTCTCTCTCTCTCCTATCTCATCTCTCTCGTCTCTCTCTCTCTCTCTCTCTCTCTCTCTCTCTCTCTCTCCTAGGCCGTCCGTGTGCTATGTACTTCCGCCCCAGCGAGCTTGTTTGTGTTTGTAGGCACGCAGCAGACGCGTACAGTACACACACACACACACACACACATTCGCTAGACATCGCAGGAAAAATGTCGTCGAGGGAGGGAGATATAGGGAGGGAGCCGAGCCTTCCGTGGGATCTTTGAAGTACTCTCTCTCTCTCTCTCTCTCTCTCTCTCTCTCTCTCTCTCTCTCTCTCTCTCTCTAAATTCTGTATCCTTGGGAGATGCCTTGACGTACGCATGTTAGTCTGTGCATGCCTGTGTTCTTTAGTCAAATCCATGATTCGATCACGCTCCGCTGCACAAATCGAGAGAGAGCTTGTGTCTAGCAATCTCACCTTATGCTGAGAATCGTAAGGCTCTAAAAGTCCTTATGTGTGTGTGTGTCGGTGTGTGTGTACGCGCGAGGATGTAACCTTACATAAACGCAGGAGTTACGAGACGAAGACCAGAGTTGAAATAAGCGAAGGAATCTTAGGAAAAGAACCAAAGACTCCTGCTTCCTTTCCTCCGCCAGTGAGTGGAGGGACCCATCTCATCTTATCAAAGCGATTCCCCCTCAAAGTGCGCTAGACGTTTGTATGTGTAGTATGTGTTTGTGTGTGTGTATGTGCGCACCAGCACGCTTGTAGTATGTGCGCGTGTGTACTGCGAACGTCTTTCAGCAGAGGTTGCCTTGGCCCTATATTGTAAATATATATTAGATATATATTTATATATATATATATATATATATATATATATATATATATATATATATATATAGATATATATATATATATATATATAGCTCGCACGTTTTCGGTACCGTAGATTTTGTTTATACTACTGTACTAACTTTCATCCTCTCTCTCTCTCTCTCTCTCTCTCTCTCTCTCTCTCTCTCTCTCTCCCCCCCTCTCTCTCTCTCTCTCTCCTTAACGTTTTATTGTTGATTCCAGAAGGAGATTGAATCTTTTGATGGCATGTTTACGCAGTAACCACTGTCCTTGACAATATTTTATATTATGTAATATGTCCATAGTGTGTGTGCTCTTGAATACATAATAGGCATATCTCTATAGTTATAGCATCCATTTGGTTGAGTTTTTCTTCATAATTCTAACATTTGGTTTTTTATCTTTGCAGGTGAGTTGTCAATGACCGACTAATAATACTGATGTAAAAGAACTAGTTCCTTAAAGGTATGTTATGTGAGTTTATTATTATTATTATTTATTATTATTATTATTATTATTATTATTATTATTATTATTGATACTCTGGATTGTCCAATTGTGACGATTTTTAGATTAATAAGAGTTTCTGCTTTCTGAAAAGAACATTAGTAGATTTAGCGAGTTATTGTCATTGCATCGATAATAGGGGACACATTGGTGATTCTCTCTCTCTCTCTCTCTCTCTCTCTCTCTCTCTCTCTCTCTCTCTCTCTCTCTCTCTCTCTCGTACAAATAAATAGTAATAGATTGACAATGTTATTTATCGTCATTGCCTCTGTACTAGAGACACATTGATGTGCTCTCTCTCTCTCTCTCTCTCTCTCTCTCTCTCTCTCTCTCTCTCTCTCTCTCTCTCCTACAAATAAATAGTAATAGATTGACAATGTTATTTATCGTCATTGCCTCTGTACTAGAGACACATTGATGTGCTCTCTCTCTCTCTCTCTCTCTCTCTCTCTCTCTCTCTCTCTCTCTCTCTGTACCAAGACCACTTGGGTGATGAAATGATCTTTTGCAGACCATTTTGGCCTGATGACTGAATAGAAATCTCGAGATAAGAGGTATGAATGATAGCAGAGACAAGACGATGAGAGAGAGAGAGAGAGAGAGAGAGAGAGAGAGAGAGAGAGAGAGAGACGTATGGAGTTGGAGAGATGTAAAAAAAACTTTTTCTGGCTTTTGTACTCTTGGGGTTACTGTTGACAGAGCTGTTTTTTTTTTTTTTTTTTTCCTCATGCGTTGACGTCTCAGTCTTGATGCGCGCGCATGGAGAAAGTGTATGCGCACCGACGACGCGCGCGTGGGCATGCGCAATGCAAGGAGAGTGGTCAACGGTCTTAGAAAATGTAAATGTTGCTTTTGGGTTGAGGTTTATTATCTGCTGATATCTGACGCGTAATTACAAATATAAATGATAGCTCTACACACACATTTATAGTGTACATATATACACACATATATGATATATACATTCGACCAACATTCGACTAAGGAAGGATCCTGGCTGGTTGACACGGGGCCTCTTCGTCTCCTGGTTTCTCCTCCATCGCTGTTCTAAGTTGCAGATTCAATTGTTTCCGAGATCGTGCAATATGCGATGCCTCCTCGGGTCCCGCGCTTTTTTTTTTTTTTTTTTTTTATTTTTTTTTTTTTTTTTTAGAAAAAAGATTTTGACAGCAATTTCATTTTCCTCCACTCTCTCTCTCTCTCTCTCTCTCTCTCTCTCTCTCTCTCTCTCTCTCTCTCTCTCTCTCTCTCTCTCTCTTGCCTTGGCGAGGGAGTTTTCCTACTTTTTCTCTCTTCTTCTTTTTCTTCTTCTTCCGAATAACGATTATGGAAATAGCTCGTCGAAAGATGATGATGGTCGTGAGGTGAAGAAGTCATGTCGTCGGAGAAAGCCGACGTGAAGTGTCATATTTTGCTTGTTTTACGTTTCGTCGGTCCCGTAGGGTTGTAGTCAAGGGTGTAGTGCCGTCAGTGCACCTCACGCGGCGCGCTGTAGGCTGTGCTTTTAAGGTTCTTTGCAGCGTCCCTTCGGCCCCTGGCTGCAACCCCTTTCATTCTTTTTTATGTTACCTCCGTTCATATTCTCTTTCTTCCATCTTGCTTTCCTTAACTCCTGTTATACTTTTCAGACCTTTTACTCTCGATTTTCCTCTCAGCGCCGTATGACCTCATAGGTCCCAGCGCTTCCTCTGCTTAAATTGTGTTAAAAAAGGTGTCCGTTATAGTAATTTAAGTAAAAACACGTTGAATTTGTAGTTGTACTTTAATACCTGCTTACTTTAATATGAAGCAAAGCTGATTAAAAATAATTTTTTAAAAAATTTACTCTTGATGAATTATAAACGGTCCTTTGTGAAGAAGTCCTCATATCGCGAGACCTGGAAAGGTCGAGGGCAGGTCAGGGGTTATAAGCGACAAGAAAGGTCACTTAAAACCTCATTCGTGACAAATTCGCTCTTAGGGAATGTGTGTGTGTGTGTGTGTGTGTGTTGTGTGTGTGTGTGTGTGTATGTGTGTGTGTGTGTGTGTGTGTGGTTTGTGTGTGTGTGTTGTGTCAAGTTTAAGAAAATCTTGTTGTAATTTTTTTTTTTTTGTAAAATATATAATTTTTTAAGGGTTGTAAAATATTTAATTATTTTAAGGGTTGTAAAATATTTAATTTTAAGGGTTGTAAAATATTTGATTTTTTAAGGGTTGTAAAATATTAGAATTTTTTAAGGGTTGTAAAATATTTAATTTTTTTAAGGGTTGCTCTCTTAAATTGCCATTGAGGTAAATTTTAAGAAAATAGTGTAAATATAGTTAATGTTTTATTTATTTTTCAAAATAAAATATCCTAATCTTTTAATGAGCCTTTCGCTATTTGTCAGTGACCATCGAACACTTATATGTCAGGTGACGATACTGATATATCTATGGGAATTGCCGAAACATACAGAATCTTGGGATGACGTAAAACTTGAAAAAGGAGGAGATCTTTCTTACACTGTCCCGAATCTTTCCAGAACAGAGCCAGCCGTCAGGGTCCACGGAGGAATTTCCAGGGAATGAGAGCAACTTGCAAATCCCGTGGTCAGAGAGAGAGAGAGAGAGAGAGAGAGAGAGAGAGAGAGAGAGAGAGAGAGAGAGAGAGACTTGTCAGGGCTGGTTGTCACCAGGGATATGGAAAATTGTATACGAAATTCGAGAGACACAGACAAACAGAAGCGCCCTGTTCCATTCAGAAAACCTTTGTTTGACGTTCTGCTGGAAGAGAGGAAGAAGAAGAAGTAGTAAATACTTGAAGGGATATCGATCACCCGTTTGAGTGGTATTCAGAGGTGCTGGAATTCAGGTCGGTGATGGTGAAGGTCGTTTGTTATTATAGTTATATAAATGATGGTGATGGTAGTTGGTGATCGTTCGTGGTATATCATCATGGTGGTGCAACGGTATTCTTTCTAGATATGTCTTAGTTAACGAACCACTGTAATCTCGAATCTCCCCTCGCCAGGGAGGGAGGATTTCGTTAATCATTTGTGTGTGGCTTTCAATGCTAACAGTGGGAAGTCTTTGCAGAAAATATTAGGAAACAGTTAACATGCAGTTAATATGACTTATTTTATACATACATACTTACATACACTCATACATAGTATACATGCGAATACCATATTGGAAAATTATTTTCCTGTGATATTCGCTTATTGAGTGAAGTCACGTTCATCTACTGTGATTTTTTAATTTTCTTGTTGTATTCACTTACTTAATGAAGTCACGTTCATCTGCTGTGATTTTTAAGCGTTTTATTATATATATATATATATATATATATATATATATAGATATATATATATATATATTATAATTTTCTTTACCTTTTCACACAATTAGTACAGGAACCTTTGGTTAAGATCTTAAGAGTGTATACGATTGTCACTTGTTTTCTTGTCATGCTATAACTGGTATGAGGGACGAAAGGAAAACGATTAGGTTCAGAAGGTAATTCAGTTTGTCGATCTGCAAAAAAAATAAAGATAATAATAATAAAAATAAAAATATGCGCCCTCGAAGTTGAGAGCGTGAATGTGGAGTTTTGAGTTAGTGGAAGTTCGTCGTATCTCCCTCCTTTTAAGAAATCGGGTAGAAATGTTAACCTGAGATATGAAATTTAGTCTTGGGGGAGAGATCAAGATTCATGTCGATTTCGACTTTTCGTCGGGGGGGGGGGGGGGGGGGGGGGGGGGGGGGGGAGTCCGAATGTAACTTGGAATTTGATATTTTCTTGTGACGTGGATTATTATTACTGACTCTGATATTGACTTGCCTAATCATCACAACATACTAACCTCTCTCTCTCTCTCTCCCTCTCTCTCTCTCAGTTGTTTACGCCCATTTTTTGTTTTAACGTCTCGTATCGTTTGGTATGTATAATCTTGACAGAAGTTATTTTGTTATTCCCCCCGTTTATTTTGGGGGCAATTTTGGGTTCCGTCCCCCGTAAATTTTAGGTTGGGGAGGAGGGTTTGTTTTTTTTTTTTTTTTTTTTTTTTTTTTTTTTTTTTCCCGGATTTCGTGTGTCCGTTGGTCCAGAGGGGGATGGGGGCCACTTCCGTAGGAACTTTTGGGCCTCTCTGCTGCTTGGTGGTGGGGGGGGGGGGGGGCGGTAGGTATATCTCTGCCGTCTGCACGAAACTCTACTGGCTGCGAAAAACGGGGATGACTCCTCTCTCTCTCTCTCTCTCTCTCTCTCTCTCTCTCTCTCTCTCTCTCTCTCTCCGTCGCTTTCCGAGGCATTTGTGATACTTATGACCATGACAGAACGCTATTTCAACTGCCGCCACTCTGCCTGCCGTCGTGTGGGGAGGGACTACCTAATATGGCAGTCACTCTCTGCCATAAAAGGACTCTTCCACGCACGCGTCGCTCCTCTCTCTCTCTCTCTCTCTCTCTCTCTCTCTGAGTTCTAGCTGCAGTGTACTCGGCTGGCAACCCGAGTAGAAGAGCCGCGTCCGTACCCAGGACGAGTAAGGAACGGCGTTGGGGCGTTTCCTGATTATTCCAGTATGGCGCTGTTGACTTTGGTGGATGAAATGTCCTCAGTTGTGAGTCGGTTGTTGTGGGTCGCACCGAGGCTGAGGTATTGTGGAAACCACCAATTCGAAATCCTCTCTCTCTCTCAGGCAAATAGGCTACCGAAGACGACTAGAGAGCGAAGGTTGAAAGAACAACTAATAGAAACATTTAAAATAGTGAAAGGCACAACAAAAGTAGACAGTAACCTATTTTCGTTAAACGAAAACCAGACACGAAATAATGGATGGAAACTAGAGCTGAAGAGATACAACACATCCCACTGTGGGAACTTTTACGCATACAAGATATGTGACACTTGGAATAAATTGCCACCTGAAGTTGTAAACAGCAACAGTGTAGAAGAGTTTAAAGAAGAACGGGTAGAATGTAAGGTGAGCACATGATGTCCTCCGTCTTAGTGGGAAAAAAAAAATTGAACTAACAAGTCTTTGAGACATCATAATCCCTGTAACACACACTTTCTCTCTCTCTCTCTCTCTCTCCTCTCTCTCTCTCTCTCTCTCTCTCTCTCTCTCTCTCTTAAGCACAATTTGGCTCAATTATTCATTTCAGTTCTGATTTAATTTAGGACGAGTTGATTATTTACCACTACTGAGCGTAGCACTCTCTCTCTCTCTCTCTCTCTCTCTCTCTCTCTGGATGGACTCGTATCTTAGTAATAGCGACGTAGCTCACATCCGGACGACCATCGTTCGAATCTCGAACAGAGCAAGGAGGGACAATTACTGGGTCCTTCCCCTCAAAATCCAGTTGGCCCATGTTGACCCAATCAGTGAATTATTTACTTTAATGGCTACGAGAGAAAAATAGAGGAGAGATAAAAACTAAGCGTGAATATCGTGTATGGAAGAGGTAACTGAAATAGAGTTGGACCTTGATGGGGTCATTCTTAAATCACCGGACGAAACCGGACATAAGTTTCTCTCTCTCAGAAGCCCGGTTGGATAAGGTCATGGGGCGAGCAACCCCATCCAGGCATCTATATGCTACCATATATTAATATATATATATATATATATATATATATATAATATATATATTATATATATATATTATATAATTATTTTTTTGCATACAGTCGTGGCATCCTGGGTCCACTGGCAAGACTACAAAATCTCAAGGTTTTTTTTTTTAATCTTCAGATCGAATAAACGGAGCTGCTAATGTGCTTCTGCTATGTATATTTATTAAGCCAACAACTTAAGAGTAATATACATAATTATACAGCAATTTTATTTCAGTATAGACTAGAAGAGTAAATATACATAAATATAGGTACAGAATTTTTGTTCAGTATAGACTAGAAGAGTAAATATACATGAATATACAGAATTTTATTTCAGTTTATACTAGAAGAGTATAGCACAAAAAAACGCTCTGAAAATAAGATTTGAAAAAGAAGTTTTTAAAAACGAGAGAGAGAGAGAGAGAGAGAGAGAGAGTATGTATAGCTTGTAACCTATATACTACGCTAAATGTCAGGCATCCATCCATCCGTCACATTTATCGTTCGCAGTGTATCATCACTTGATGTTTATGTATGTGACGGGGGTGATGATGTGCGTCAATTATTGACGAGGTGATGGCTATGGCTCTTCCCCCTCTCATCAATCATTTGGCCCATTAATGGTTTTCATTAGCTATGCGAATGACGCCTGACGTCATTCGTAGTCCGGCTGACACCTAGTGGATTGCGTCATTCTCTCTCTCTCTCTCTCTCATTATATTCTATCTCTCTCTGGCTCTCTCTCTCACACACACATAACGTATGTAATCTCTCTCACACCCATATATATAATCTGTCACACATATATAATCTTTCTCTCATAGTACACACAAACATTCTCTCTCTCTCTCTCTCTCTCTCTCTCTCTCTCACACACACACACACACATAGTTCCTCGTTGGACGAGTGGTTTACGCGCCTGCCTACCGATCCGGCCGTCTCGAGTTCGATTCCCCGCTCTGCCAACGAGGAATCAGACTTGATTTGTTTCTGGTGATTAGAAATTCATTCGTCGAAAGAATGTGGTTCGGATCCCACGATAAGCTGTAGTAGGTCCCGTTGCTAGGTAGCCGCAGTTGGTTCCTAGTCACGTAGAAAATATCTTAAGCCTTCGGGCCAGCCCCAGGAGAGCTGTCCATCATCAGCTCAGTGGCCTGGTTAAACTAAGATACAATTAACTTTTTTTTTATCTCTTTCTTACCAATATACAAAGAGAGCTAATTCCGCTTTGCATAAGTTGGATCACAACTTCCCGAGACCTCGTAATGACTTGATTCACTTAAGTGACGTTCTGATGTGTCTTTAGGGCCTTTGTCATTGTATGTTTTAGACGATTAAAGATCGGGAAAAGTACCAAGGTCTGGGACATTTGCTGAAAACGTTGGATCAATTCAAGTCGGCTCTGAGACATGACATTTTCACTGTATTCATTTGACTGAATTTGGTACGAATTCTTAAACCTCTGAAGTTGAGGAATATTTATACCTCTGAATTTGGGACGAATATTTATAACTGAATTTGGGACGATTATTTATACCTTTGAATTTGGCACGAATTAGTAATGAATTCTTATTGTTCTTTCCTCCTTGAATTGTTAAGGAATAAATATACATTGCAAGTGATAATGTTTTAATGTTTGTATTCCATTTTGGCGCTTTTTGTTTTCTGTAAACGAAAAGTATTTCTGTCCGCCCTCAGTTCTTGAAAACTACTGAGGCTAGAGGGCTGCAAATTGGTATGTTGATCATCCACCCTCCAGTCATCTAACATACCAAATTGCAGCCCTCTAGCCTCAGTAGGTTTGATTCTATTTAAGGTTAAAGTTAGCCATGATCCTGGCGTCGGCGACGATATGGGCCAAGCCACCACCGGCCAGTGGTTTTATAGTTTCATGAGCCGCGGCTCATACAGCATGATACCGAGACCACCGAAAGATAGATCCGTTTATGGTGGCTTTGTTTATACACTGTACAGAAAACTCGATTGCTCCGAAGAAACTTTGGTACATTTTTTACTGTTTTCTTTTGTAATGATTCTATACGTTATATGCATGTCATGAATAATTAAGAAAATAATAAATAAAATAATAATAAAATAATAAGTTAATTAATTAATATTATATTATTATTATTATTATTATTATTATTATTATTATTATTATTATTATTATTATTATTATTATTATTAATATATTCACTGCGAGGTCAACCGTTTCACATTCCAACCCCGATAGCCTCAAATGGAGGAAGAGTTGAAATGAATGTGGCTCGACGGCGCCTCTACTGATTGTAATCTGTACCGAGCGGTATGTTGGGAATCCTGTCACACGTCGTGGTTATTCGCGCGCTTTTGATCGGTTTTCCCGCCACATTGGTATGGACGGCGAAAGAAAGCAGCAGCAGGTTCTTTTCAGGAGATATGGGAGTAGATCTCAAGAGTGATAGTGGGATGGGAAAAGAGGGGAGTCGCAGGATAAGAGGTCAAGCCAGTAAGGTAGCATGATGCGTGCAGAAGATGGGGAGGAAGCCTGAAGTGCCTAATTTAAAGAAATACAGGAATAGTTGTTGAGCGAACTCTCCCATATGGAAGTGAAGTGTGGACGTTGAAACCGAATGAAAGGAAAAGGCTGAAGGTATTGAGATGAGGACTGCCCATCAGATAAATGGTAAGGTAGCAGGATACGTGCAGAAGATAGGGAGGAAGCCTGAAGTGCCTGTGGAAGGAGACAAGAAAAGCTGTTGAGCAAACTCTCCTTTATGGAAGTGAAGTGTGGACGTTGAAATCGAATGAAAGGAAAAGGCCGAAGTTGTTGAGATGAGGACTGTGCATGAGAAAAATGCACAGTCATGCGTGCAGAAGATAGGGAGGAAGCCAGAAGTGTGTGTGGAAGGCAAAGTCGGAATATACGAAGGGGCTGTTGAGCAAACTCGCCTTCATTGAAGTGAAGTGTGGACGTTGAAATCGAATGAAAGGAAAAAGACTGCATGAGAAAAATGGAAAGGTTGGGGAGTTGTGGAAGTATCATTCCGAATGGTTGAGGGGGGGGGGGGGGGGGTTGGGGGGGGGGGAGAAGGGGGGGGGGGGGGGGGTGGGGGGGGGGGGGGGCCCGGGGGGGGGGGGGGGGGGGGGGGGGGGGGGGGGGGGGGGGGGGGGGGGGGGGGGGGGGGCCTGAATGGCAAAAGGTTGGATAGAGAGGCTGAAAAAAGTAGTTGTATGATGTGGCCAGTGTCCTAGAAGCTGTACTACACCACATATGGCCCATTCGCGCTTCAGCAATAAGAGCTTGGAGCATGAGTGCCCATTTGATCGTTTTTCTGAAGTACCACCCTGTCACCGGTTATGCCTTGATGGTTTGTGTTTCTATGTGTGTACATACATACAAATAATAAGCGAACACCACAGGAAATGATAGGCAGAAATCCAATTCCCTTCGTCTTTACTAAGATCTTAGTGAAGGCAAAAGCGCTTGGATTTCTGCCTATCATTTTCCTTTGGTATTCGCTTATGTAATGAAGTCACGTGCATCTACTGTGATTTATTTTAAAGCATACACACACATATTTAATAACCCGACCCCATTGAAACATGGTAAGCAGATGATTAATGACCCAGTTGATAGTTGACTGTGGTGGGTTTCACCCTGATTAGACTTGCAACCGCATTCCCAGAAAAAGCCTTTAGAACTTCCCTCTTCTGAAAAGCATAAAGACATACCATCACATCTCATATATAAAAATGCTTATTTAAAATCTTATTCTCTGGTATCATTCATTGACGACGTTACTCGTCCAGTGAATAATAGTATTGAAAACACGACAGCCAGATTGTACCAGTCTTCCAAGATGGAGAGCGGCGGGCGATACAGTCTTCATCGGCGTCTGGCCTCGAGGTTCAAAGACGCCGTGACGTCACCGTGCGTGTCTGCCGGCGCCTTGATTGGAGGCTTTTGTCTTGCAAGCTGGCATCATCCGCGACGCCGAGGGAATGCAGGCAAATGGGTGGGTGCAGTAGTAGCTGTCTTGTCTGTCTGTTTCGGGAAAGAGGGAAAAAGTTTCGGTGTGGAATTACTTCTTGTCGACTAGATAAGAGGGAGGGAGAGGTCCTTTGAAAGTTATTCAATTTGGTAGAAATATGGATGGAAATTTTACTGCGAAGTAACCCCCCCCCCCCCCCTCCCCCCCCCCCCCCCCTCTCTCTCTCTCTCTCTCTCTCTCTCTCTGGATGATATGCCATCGAATAATGGTTTTCCTATAAATGATACGCATTTATATTTCCCATTAGGGGCCGTTCGAGATTTGCTTCAGAAGAGTTTAATAACCTAATCTTCGCTGTAAATCTTAATGGAGGAGGTAGCTACTACCCCCACCATACCCTTTCCCACCTTGGCCGTGACCTACCCCAGTTGACTGCCCAACAGGAGACGGACCAGAGATCGATCTGGGGGCATCTCATTGGTGAGACAAGCTAGTGAGGGTCGTGACAAGGCAACAGTGTCTTCTCATGTCCGTCAGATGGGGCAGATTAATTCTGTCCATTAATCCCACAGACAGTGACGCTGTAAAAGCAGCTGTGGGACTCTCTCTCTCTCTCTCTCTCTCTCTCTCTCTCTCTCTCTCTCTCTCTCTCTCTCTCATAATTTTTGTTACCCAACACAACTGCCTGCCCGTCTGTATCTAGCCATTATTCGTTTCTGTATTCCTATACGCACCATTGCCGCCTTCTCTCTCTCTCTCTCTCTCTCTCTCTCTCTCTCTCTCTCTCTGTGGGAAAGTGTCCCGTAGCAAGATTAAACTAAAAAAAAAAAATGAAGGTGAAAAAATCCGAGTGAAATATAAAGACAGGGAAATTGTCTCGGAAGAGATGAATGGCCCTATCCTGGAATTGCGTCTCCAACTTCGCCCATTCATGGAATAGGGCCTTTTGGGCATTTTGGGGGGGGAGGGGGGGAGTGGGGGGAGAGGGGGGGGAAAAATACCCGATGGGGGAATTGACCAGTACCCACGTAATATATAACCACTCGTCCTCTTCTTCTTTCTTTCTCTCCATCGTCTGTCTGTTTGTTATCGCCGTTAGAATAGTTTTTCATTTCTTGAACATCTTTTATTTGATTTCGATATCCTGCTCATGTATGTATGAATTATAGGACCCTATGAATGTCATTTTTATCTGTATATGAATATAAGTGTGTATATAATTATGTGTAATGCGTGTTTATGTATGCTCTGGAATCCTAAACACCTCGGCAACTTATGATATACCTCTTACATATCGCAGACAGGTTTGGAACACGTGTACTACGACTTTAAGCGGAAAACGAAAAAGAAGTCGCTTGAGGGCTGCCTAGGAAGCCGTGAACTTGTATTCAACTTGTTTGCGATGTGTGTGCAATAAGTTCCCGACTGCCGTGCGTTCCTGAAGTATTTCACTTGAATGTTGGCACACCCTAAGACGTCTCACTCTCCCTCTCTCTCTTTCTCTCTTCTTCTTCTTCTTCTTCTTCCTAGCTAGCTGTGTGTATTCGGTTACACGAAGTGCTTGTTTCGGAGTTAATGGTTTTAGCATTTGTCTGGGAACGGTTGCAGATGTAATGGATCCTTTTTCAGCGTACCATTCGCCTTGGCTCGGCATTTACGACCTTCCTCCTCCTCCTCCTCCTTCTCCTCCTCCTCCATCCTCGGATAATCCCCCTTCATGATCCTCGAATCATCATCATCAGCATCATACGCTCCACTATTTATGAAGCGCACAGGGATTGCGTGATGGCTGCTTTCTGGTCTCGGATTAATTTCTTTTGGTCTCTAGTTATTCATGAGAGCAAATCCTATTTCCTGTTTCGTTGACTCGATCTGTGTACAGTATATAAATTGCGTCACTGATGACACAAATCACCAGTTTTAATTCATTCAGTTTCCTGTTGGAACGATGATGCCATGCTTGTTTGACTTCCTATAATTTGGGGAGGATGTGTTTCGATAGTTTCTGCTTTTCGTGTGGCTGGTCACCCATCCAGGTCTTGATGAAACCCAACGTTGCTGAGCGTCATGAACTTGGGATGTCATTTATAACATGTATTCCTCTGGGAACACCAAGTATGGTAGAAGAGAAACGGTCTTGATATGAAATGATAATGCTTCCGAAAATTTAAAAGAATGTTTACCATTTCCTAGGACATAATGCATGAGAGAGAGAGAGAGAGAGAGAGAGAGAGAGAGAGAGAGAGACTACAGTCTTTGTTTATGTATTTTTAACGCCGGCAGCTGACAGTGTCTTTCGAGTATGGTTGATTGTTTATGTGATGTCTGAATGAAGTTTCGTGATTTAAGGAAAACTCGGACAGATTTTAGAATGGAAGCAATGTTTGGGTGTGGTCCGTACTTGGATGGGTAACCCATATGGCGCCAGCTTCTTCCAGGAACCATAATGTGTGTGCGTGTGTGTGCGTTTGTGTTTATGTGCGTGTGTGTGACTCATCAGACCAGTAGCGTGTGATGAAATATATTTCATTTCCGATCTGCCTATCTAGCACTTCTTATCCCTTTGTGATCTGGGTCTTATTGGAAAAGGCACACCCACCCCCCCCCCCCCCGACCCCTTATCTCTTTCTCTCTCTCTCTCTCCCTCTCTCCAGAAGCGCTAGTAGCCAGTGAGTCGGTAAATTGTGACCCCCTATTTGGTAATTTGTGTATTTTTTCCTTTTTTTCTCTCTCCGTGGCCCGAGCGAAGCGAGCTGTCCAATTCGCTATGCAAGGAAAAAGGAGGAGGCGGTGGACGCATTTCCTTCCTATGCTGATTCAAGTTATTTGATCTCCGCTCCCAGTTGATTCGGTTTACGGATTTTCCTCCCGATGCTTTTTTTTTTTTTTTTTTTTTTTTTTTTTTTTTTTATTTTTTTTTTTTTTTTTTTTTTTTTTTTGTTCGTGGGAGGGAAGGGTGGGTATTGGTTGGTTGGGAGGGGTGGGCATGGGTGGAGGAGGGAAGGGAGAGGAGGGAGGGAGAGGGGATTGCAGGGAACTTCGTTTTTTTTTTAATGGTAGTTGTTGATGTTTACCTGTGCCGAAATAATGCTGATAATGTTAACACTATATATATATATATATATATATATATATATATATATATATATATATATATATGTGTAGTATATATATATATATATAGATATATGTGTGTGTGTGTGTGTGTGTGTGTTCGCGTTCTTGTAAACAAATACAATACGAATGCCAAGTATCCCTTTCTGTAACGCTCCAGAAAGAGATAAATTCCAGCCTCGACGGTAATGAAAGGAAAACTTTCCGTGTTTCTCTCTCTCTCTCTCTCTCTCTCTCTCTCTCTCTCTCTCTCTCGTCTTCTTCTCTCTCCTCTCTCCTTTTCTCTCTCTTCTCTCTCTCGAAAGTTTCCTCCGTATTGGTGGTTACGGCACCCAATTTCCACTCCGAAATGGCCGTAATTGGGTCATTTCCCGTCAGTCGGACGCTTCAATTCTGTTCCTGTTGTTGTCAGAGGAATCGGCTTCTCCTTCTACTTCTTCTTCTCTTTCATTTAGCAGATTTTGCCGTCGGTTCTTTCTTGTATTTAATTTGGTTGATCTTTATTCTATTCGTACAGTTTTTCTTTGTGTTTTAAAGGCATTTTGTAAAACTTTCATTTTATTGCTTCTGTTGCTGATACCTACATATGTATGCAAATACATACTTGCACTTAAGCGTGCGCTCATATGCAAGTGTTTACACACTTTATGCTACAAATGCATCACATCCAGTTCGCCCAGCTTCGGGAATATTACCGAAGGGGAATTAATTATAACCGATAAACTGTTCGTTTCATTGGTTCTGGAACATCATGTTGGAAAACATACGATGGAAATGGAAGTGCGGGGTCGAAGGAAGAAGAGAAGACCAAGAAAGAGTTGGCGTGATTGTGTAGGGGAAGGTATGGTATTAAAAGGTATTAACGAGAACGATGCACAGGACAGAAACCGATGGAGACGACTTATTCACAAACGGCGACCCCAGATAAAAATGGGCTAAAGCTGGGAAGAAGAAGAAGAAGAAGATAAACTGTTCGACGTTTGGGAGATTCGAACGCTCGACTTTGTGTACCGACGACTTGAGAGACGGTAGCCATTCGGCTGTCGAGAGGGTTAGAGCCTGATACCGAATCTGCCCTTTCAATGCAGTTGTTGTACTTAGAGTTGATTGAATGGCTTAATGTTTGTGAATATGAAACAAGTACAAAAAGCGCTGGAGTTTCTTCGACGACAGATGCTGTATGAGCCGCATCCCAGGAAACTTTCAACCTATATCATTGCCAGACGCATGATCGTTGCTAAGTTTAACCTTAAATAAATTGAGAACTACTAAGGCTAGAGGGCTGCAATGTGGTATGTTTGATGATCGGAGGGTGGATGATCATCATGCCAATTTGCAGCCCTCTAGCCTCAGGAGTTTTTAAGCTCTGAGGGCGGACAGAAAAAGTGCGGACGGACAGGCGAGTAGCCATCTCAATAGTTTTCTTTTACGGGACACCAAAAGTCACAGTGTTTGAATTGAGAGATACATGCCATTTAAACATGACCACCAAAGGCTGCAAGGAATACGAATAGAACGAAGAAGAGCTTGTCAGGCCAGAGAGGCAAGTTAGAATAGAAGACACACACACAACGCGTAACTGTAGACGTGTGTTGCTAGGCGTAGTCCAGACTCTCCCCCGAAGTTGTGGGGATGTTTTTTTGATCTTCTGTCGTCCCTCGGATAACATGGGGCCGCACAAGAGTTCGTACCCAATTAGGAGAGTGTGTGTGTGTACGCCCAGGGGTTCGTGCAGTTGTGCTCGCAGTCCGTGCATGCTCGCAGAGGGAAGGAAAACTCTTCGGGCTGCAATTCGTTACCTTCGGATAGCTGTTGAACTGACATCTTTTTTGTTGTTTCGCTTATGTATCGTGCGGAAAAAGGAGGGTGGAGACTTTGAAGGCATTAGATGAGGATTAGGAGACCAGTTGGATTCGTGTTTACACTATCTTTTCTTGAGAGAGAGAGAGAGAGAGAGAGAGAGAGAGAGAGAGAGAGAGAGAGAGAGGTCAAGGAGTATGTTCCTTGGTCCTTAGAGTGGAGACTGGTGTTATACTGTCTTGCCCTTTGTTGAGGAAGTAAGAAAGGTGAGTCAGGTTGCTGTCCAAACATAGACGTGTTAAATTCTAGTGACGTCACCATGTTATTCGAAAGGTACGTTTGATAGGGCCTTGTGGTTGACAGCACAGTGTTCATGCTTATCTCGTATAGCGATTGTTTGATATTTGAGGAGAGAGAGAGAGAGAGAGAGAGAGAGAGAGAGAGAGAGAGAGAGAGAGAGAGAGAGAGGCGCCTTTATCATCAGTTTCCTTTGAAAGCGACTTCCAGAAGATATCTTTTAAACAATTCACGTTGTCAGTGACCACTTGAGTAAGACCTCATAAACAATTCAGTCGTATATTTGGTCCAGATACGTTAAATGAATGGCTCTGTTGTCCCTTACTGCTTATGGTGTTTGTGCAACATAATCTTTTCAGAAGGATCGGATGGTTCGTTTTGTCCCTCTTTCAAACCAGCTACTATCACTCAGCGGCCTCTGGCGGGCACGCCCAGGCAAAATCCATCGGAGATGGTTACTTTAGCTGGCCCGTACCCAGAGTTGTTGTATGGGCGGGTGTGTGGTCGTTTTTTCCCAAAAACTAGACCTTTTCTTCTATAAATGTCATTGCATATATAGTTATATGCAAGACGAAAAACTTGAAAAATATGGACTTCCACCCTCGGGTACACAGGCCTGTTCAGGTTCTGTTTCATCTCCCATTGGGTAGAACAGCCTCGGAGCTTCAGCAGCAAGATTATCCAGGACACCTGAAGAAGCGTGGGACCTCTGGAAAGTGGAAGTGCCTTTGGCAAATACCCACAGCCAACGCTCAAGCTTCGTTGACGCCCTCCCCAAACAGTCGCCACTCAGGACTAGTCTGCTTTTGTTTTGCCTCCCATGACGACGTCCTTCTGTGGCTGTGACATCGATTCCGAGCCTCACAGAGTCCGCTGAAATTGAAGTGTTATTGCTCTTGGTTTTCCCCCCCATTTAAGAGCACCAATGATTGTTTTCCGGTTTTTATTGAGTTCGGGCATGAATGGGAAGCGAGTTCATTTGAATGAACGCCACCCCCCCCCCCCCGGGCGTTCTTTCATTACGTCCCGGGGACTGTAGCTGTGGTTGTTATTTGGCCGTGAGGGAAATAGAGGGAAATTCTTGATGAGTAGAACGAAAGAAATAACTTTTAAAACTTTTTTCGGGGTGTTGAAGAAGAAGGAAAAAAATGTTTATGGAGTGGATACCCGTTGTCGTGTATTAATCTCTCTCTCTCTCTCTCTCTCTCTCTCTCTCTCTGTCGCAGTTATGTAAGAACTAGCAAATGTCATTGGCTAGTTGGGATGTCCTTATTGTGTGGGTCTTCCCAAACCGAATGAAAAAATGTGTCAGAAGAGAAAATGCCGTGATAGATAGTCTTTCTCAGGGATCATTTGAGTGTTCGTGTGTTCATATTTTCCTTTCCTTCTCCCAGTTCTGAAGTGTAGGTAAATGAAAGAAAAATTTATTTCAATATATGAACCTTTATGTATATGTAATGCATTCTTTATATTTCGGGTTCATTTATATACCTCCCTATGTATATAATGTATGTCATTCTCATGTATCATGTACGATATGTAATGCTTGCATAATAATTCCAGCTTAAAATCGGTACCATTTCATTGGCCCACACAAAATAAGAACTTCCCAACTAGTCGATGACATTTGCTAACTCTTACATAACTGAGAGAGAGAGAGAGAGAGAGAGAGAGAGAGAGAGAGAGAGAGAGAGAGAGAGAGAGAGTTTTAATCCGAGCTAAACCAAATAATCCTTCAGAACGAGTTATGTCCCTTTACACCAAAAGTTTGGAAAAGCAACAGCTAATATTTCACCCCAGTGGAGAAGGACTTCACTTAATACACGACAACGGGTATCCACTCCTTAAACTTTTTTTTTCTTCTTCTTCTTCAACACCTCGAAAAAAGTTTTAAAAGTTTTTTACTTTCGTTCCACTCATCAAGAATTTCCCTCTATTTCCATAAGGGCCGAATGTTAACAGAAAGATAAAGAGCCCAGTATGCCGGCTGACTTGTCAACATTCGTCATGATTGAGTGAAGCTTGTTCCGTACGTGACTGAAAAGGGTCTGAGAGAACAAGATGTACAGGGCAGAGGAAGATGGAGAAGGCTGACTAGAAACAGCGACCCCATATAGAAATGGGAAAAACTGAAGGCAAAGAAGAGGAGTTCTGTACGTTACTGAGACCTGTTTGCGGAACTTTTTATTTATTCATTTATTTTTTATTTATTTATTTATTTTGTGTACAAGTTTTTGTATAATTCTCGTTCGCGAGGTGTTTCAAGGAGATAAAAGCTCCGCTGGCACAAGGCTAGATTGATCTAACGGCAATGCAGTTTCTTTTAACACTATGAAGCATAAATAGAGGAGGTACATACGTACATATATATGTGTATGTATGCATGTATGTATGTATGTATGCGTACACATCTCTTTGCTTTGTCGTTTCCTTAATGACCGTTAGTGTTGAATGCTGTTTAGCAGATCTTGGGTCCATGATCCCAGAATTTCTAACAAAGCCCCAGAGAGAGAGAGAGAGAGTTTCTCTATAGAGTCTCGACAGAGTAAAATATCAGGCGGCTCTGTAATGAAAGAAATAAAAAAAGGAAAAAAACTGAAAAAAAAGTGTAATTTAGAAGTAGGAAGAGAGAGCGGTAGGGGCTTAGCGGCAACTTCAGAGAGCAGGATAACAGGTAGTTTTCGGCTGTCTTTTGGAGGGGTCTTAATGGGCCCATTTATATGGTTCGGTTGTTAAAGAGGAGATTTGTCCCAGGTTTAGTGGAGGGGGGGGGGGGGGGGCAGGCGGCTAGTCTGTGGGGTGCGAGTGGAACGCAGAGAGAGAGAGAGAGAGAGACCTTGGAGATGGACTGGATAGGAAGAATTTGGCAGTTCATTTCTCACCTCATTATTTATTATATTAGCGCCTCAGTGGCGTGAGCGGTATGGTCTTAGCCTGCCACCTCGGTGGCCGCGAGTTCGATTCTCGGGCATTCCACTGAGGGGTCAGAGATGTGTATTTCTGGTGATGGAAGTTCGTGGATCTCGACGTGGTTCGGAAGTCACGTAAAGCCGTTGGTCCCGTTGCTGAATAATCACTGGTTCCATGCAACGTGAAAACACAATACAAACAAACATATTATTATTATTATTATTATTATTCGGAAGACGAACCCTTTTCATGTGGAACAACCCCACCACAGAGGCCATTGACTTTTAAAAGTCAGGCTTCCAAAGAATATTATGGTGCTCGTTAGCAAGAAGTCACAGAAGGTAAAGGGAAATACAGAAAGAAAAGATCACTCATATTAAGAAAAATAAGAAACAAATGAATAATTAAATAGTATATAATTTTGAAATTTATATTATTTTTATTTATTGTCTTCTGCCACATGAGGCTGACCAGTGAAGAAGGGCCACTGAAAGCAATCGTCTTCCTTCTGCCATCAAGAAAAAACGAATGTAATTTTGGACGCGACATTCCCGGATCACTAAGTAGCCTCCCTCGTGTAGACTGGCTATAATATTAAGCTATTTTCAAAAGCTTTCATGCGTATGCGCAGACGTTTCTGTACTTGTATAAGCCTATAAATAGTGACAAAATATATTCGCCTCATAGTTATTTGTGAAGACGTGATATGTAATGGGAGTACAGAATTATATGGAATGCAGAAATAAAATTCTTGGTAGGAATTAATTCTAAATATAAAACTATGTCTTTCAAAAGTTGATAATTTTTGAAACATGGTTTGCAAGTGATCCTGGTAGTGAATGAATGAATACCTGTGAAGCTTTCAGAAATGTGTAAAATACTTCCCACAGGGTAGGGGGACTACCCCCTCAAAACCTTCCCTTGTGTAGAATTGGTCTTTATTTGCAGTGATTGCTAAAAGAAATGATGGAGAGAGAGAGAGAGAGAGAGAGAAGGTGGTGGGGGGCAAGAAAGAACAATATATTTATATAAATTCATTACCAAGCCCTTTTCAACTTTTATCTTGCCAGATGAGTAGTGCTATCTGCAACCCCTTTCATTCCTTTTACTGTACCTCCGTTCATATTCTCTTTCTTCCATCTTACTGTCCACCCTCTCCTAACAATTGTTTCATAGTGCAACTGCTTTGAGGTTTTCCTCCTGTTACACCAATTAAAGCTACCTCTACTTTCAATTGCTCTGTCAGCGCTGAATGACCTCATAGGTTGCAGCGCTTGGCCTCTGGCCTAAATTTTTATATTCCAGTTCCTTGCGAGGAGACTGCCTCGTTAAAGGCCGCTGTGCGCTGGTCGTTGGTTACAAAGAGGGACAATTGAAACCATTCGATCGTACAGAAATGACCAGATTGATGTATTCGCTTACTACTTCAAGATTATTTTCGTCGTGGTGGTATATAGTTCTTCCAAGAGATATTATTACTTGTAATTCTACTGCTACTACTGCAACTATTGTGTTAACATTACTATTGTATAAAGCATTTCCATCAACCTCCGTATTTAGGCATTTTAGTAAGCTAGCATCATAATTAAGGTTATATTATGCAGTACTGTCGTTTTAACGTTAATTATCATGAAAAGAATTTCAACACTGTTTGACACATTGCTGATATATATAAATTTAAATACTTTCTTAAATCTAAAAAATAATAATTTGATGATAATAGTAATTATTATTATTATTATTATTATTATTATTATTATTATTATTATTATTATTATTATTATAAGGGGTCCACAATAATAAAAATGTAAAAAGTTCGTGTATGATTTATAAAGCTTGTATAAATTATACACGAACTTTTAACATCCTTGTTGTTGTGGACCCCTTATAATATTGTATAAACTCTCGTGATAGAGAGTTTTACCCAAATATTATTATTATTATTATTATTATTATTATTATTATTATTATTATTATTATTATTATTATTATTATTGTAACGTTTCGACTCGCTCACAAGTCATGTTCAGACTGCAAAAACAAGATATTGCCCTCACTAGCCCCTCTGAAGCAAGTCTTCACTATTATCATCATTCATTTAATTGCATCCACGATATATTATCATCATTATTCTAAACACTCCGTAAACCATTTAAACTTCGCGATAACGAGGCAGCGGTGCCTCGTTCAGGCCGACCTTAGAAGCTGGTTTTTCCACCCACCGCCGCCGCTGCCTCCAGTGATGACAAGGAGCCATTAGGCTCAGTTCTCTTCCTTCTCCCTGAGACAGTGATTGATTGATGCATTTCATTCCGTTCCGGTCCTGGTGGGTGATCGTTGGACTCTGGCTGTTATTTTCAACTTTTCGCTTTTGTGCTTCGAGCATTTTTACGGGAATTTATTTTGGCGTGCGGATGATCTTCAGTGCTTTGCAACGATACCAGCGAGCATGTTTGTTTATTACTGTCTGATGTTATTTGTTAATGGGCGCCATTGCAAGTCTTGTCCAGAATTCTTTTGCATGCTCGCTTTTTATATCTTTTGTTTCTCCAGTAGGGGCTAGAGCCGTCAGTCCATCTCATGCGGTGCACTGTAGGCATTACTCTAGGTCGTTGCTGCAACCCCTTTCATTCCTTTTACTGTACCTCCGTTCATATTCTCTTCCTTCGATCTTACTATCCACCCTCCGCTAACAATTGATTCGTAGTGCAACTGCTTTGAGGTTTTCCTCCTGTTACACCTTTTAAACCTTTTTACTGTCAATTTCAGTTTCAGCCTTTGGCCTAAATTCTATATTAACATCCTATTTTGTTCTATATCTTGTTTCAGCTCTTCATTTCATTCATTCGTCGAGTTATCTTCACCAGACATGATTTAGTATCCTGTTAATACTAAAATACAAATGATGACTTGAACCTGAAACGAAAATGGGCCCCAAATATACAAGACAAAATTCGAGATTCCAACAAAGCTCTCATGGCCAAGATGATGATGCTGTTACGACATGCAAAGGGGGTGCAAACATTGTACAAGTGAACACAGCTCTCTCTCTCTCTCTCTCTCTCTCTCTCTCTCACGTATTAATGAGTAAATTCCGTGGAATCTGGTTGCAACATCAGTACCAAACAAGCAAAGCATCGGGGCTCTTGGAACCCTTATTGTTTCTCATAACATATTTACCGAAGTGATGGACACACGAGGCGTCCCTTCGCCTTTCCTGGGAGCTGCTCTGAGTCTGCTTCGATATTTAGGACATCCAACCCCGCCCCCCAACCCACCCCCAATCTCTCTCTCTCTCTCTCTCTCTCTCTCTCTCTCTCTCTCTCTCTCTCCAGCGCCGTAGGATTTCCACGAATAAAAAAATCACGTATAAAAAAAATAAAAAAACACAAACAAGGCCGATTGAGAAAAACAAATAAAAACTAAAGACGATTAGGAATAAAAGATGAAAAAATTAAAGGATAAAAAAAAGCCGATTGACAAATAAAAGATAAAAAAAATTAAAGAATAAAAAAAACGCCTATTGGAAAATAAAAGAAAAATTAAAGCCGATTGGCAAAAAGATATTTAAGAAAACAAGGCTAATTGAGAAATAGAAACAAAGAAGATAAGAATAATAAAAACAAAATCCGATTGAGAAATGAAGACATCGAAGGGAATAATCCGAAGACGGCCGTCGTCCATATTTTATCGTCGACGCAGAGAGCGCCTCAGTGACGTGATCGGTACGGTCTTGACCTGCCACCTTCGCGAGGTGGCCGCGAGTTCGATTCTCGGCGCTTTTCATTGAGGCTGTCAGAGATGTGTATTTCCGGTGACGGAAGTTCACTCTGGACGTGGTTCGGAAGTCACGTGTAAAAGCCGTTGGTCCCGTTGCTGAATATCCGCTGGTTCCTTGCAACGTAAAAACCATACAAACAAAAGAATGACGTCGACGCGGCCGGTTCCGCGAAGCGCAAGCACATGACGCCCCTCCCCAATTAGGGTGGGCGGTGTTACGTGGCCTGTGACAAGGCCTCGTCTTAAACGGGAACACGGTCCCCCCGATAAGGAATTCCGTGTTCATTTCTCCTCGCCGGCTTTTACACACTTACCCAATTGGCGGTGAGTCAGTCAGTCAGTCTCGCTCTCCCGGGAAACAAGAGAGGCACTCTTGTTTGTTTGTTTTTGTTTTGATTTATTGAATTTGTTTGCAAAGGTCGAAGATCTCTGACTGAGAAGAGATAGACACGCCTCTTCAATTAGGGGAAGATTATGAGTCAGGTGAAATGATGATGTTAATCACGTGGTATTTAGCATATTATTGTTGTTTATTTTTAGTATGATGATATTATTATAGATCCAATTTGGCTGTTGTGAATGTTATGAATGTTTATTATTCCTTGTTATCCCTTCTGTATTATAATGTTAATGATACCTTATCTTAAACAGTTTCATTTTGTCAAAATTTGACAGAAAAATCTCTCTCTCTCTCTCTCTCTCTCTCTCTCTCTCTCTCTCTCTCTCTCTCTCTCTCTCAAGTGTTAGGCTCCTTGTGAAGAGAGGTTAATTTCTTAATCAGTTTCATTTTGTCAAAATTTGAAAGAAACTAGAACAAATCTCTCTCTCTCTCTCTCTCTCTCTCTCTCTCTCTCTCTCTCTCTCTCTCTCTCTCTCTCTCTCTCTCGAACACCGTGAGAAAACAGGGAGTCGAATCGTGGCCCCAATATCATGGAGGACAACGACTATCATCATCGCTCTGATGCCAGTAATCGTCGCCTGATGACGGTATAATCACCGCTTGATGGCAGTCATTGGCGCCGAGCGATTGCAACCACTTGTCACCCCCGCGAAATGTCACGGGTTCGTCGCCAATTAAAAACGACGCTCGCTAGCGGGGAAGGGAGGGGGCGGGGCGGTGACATCACTGCATAGCCTCGATGCGGTTGTCAGTCAGTCAGTCATTCGGTCGGTCTGTCCGGGATGCTGGCAGATGCTGAACAGATTTGTTTCTTCTGGGAGTTGGTATGGGTACAGTAGGTGGTACTACCCCCACCCCCACTACCACCACCACCAACCCACAGACAGACCAGTCTCGCTTTTCGGGATAGTTCATGGAAGGCGTTGTTGAGTTAAATGCTACTTCCAGGATTGCATGTTCGTTTTTAACATTGACGGACGTGTTACATTGTAGCCATTGTTATTCTCACCATAGCCTTGAGAGAGAGAAAAAAAATTTTGCTTTCTCTCTCTCTCTCTCTCTCTCTCTCTCTCTCTCTCTCTCTCTCTCTCTCTCTCTCTATATAATTATATATATATATATATATATATATATATATATATAATATATATATGTGTGTGTGTGTGTGTGTGTGTGTGTGAGTAAATTCTTCTATTAAAACAGGATACGTCTCAAGTACAAAAAGCCTGACTACCACCCTTATCGAGCTTGATAAGGGTGTTAGTCAGACCATCGAAATATTTCCCTCAGCATTAAACCAAAGTGTTTTAATGGGACTTTTATACTTGCACCCAGACCTGCGGCCTACAACAGCTGACTAGCAACCAGGTAAGCATTCAGTGGTGGTCAGCGGAAGCACATTGAACTCTAGAAAAATGATTCAATACCTTTAATTCTTTCCTCAGCATGTTCGGGGATCGAACTTAGAGTCGTGACACTTTTGGAGAGAGAGAGAGAGAGAGAGAGAGAGAGAGAGAGAGAGAGAGAGAGAGAGAGAGAATTACCCTTCCAATCTCGCGTAGGCGAAGGATACTGACGGTGGGGTGATTGATTTATGAACGGAGATTAAGATATGCGTTCAAAGTATGATAGTGAAAAGGGAGTGGCCCAAGGGTATGTGTTTTTTTTTTTAATATGAAACTCATTGTTTTCAGTTTGATCAACTTTTCGTTCATCTTTGGAATAAAAACTTCTATTTTGTCCTCACTATCAGCAGAGGATGGTGCATGTATTTTTTTTTCATTTTTAAATCTGCATTTAATTGCATTGTTATTTTTCTCATTTGCTGAAAGTTTTGGAGCAGTTTAATTTTTTTACGACGGTTGTCATTTAACGGCAGGAAAAGGGATAGAGCAACTTTCGTCTGGATCCTTTCAGTTTATTTTTCTGTTTTTGGAACTTGGACCGTTTTTCTAAGAAACCTTTGATTATTATGTTCTGTTCAGTGAACGATTCAAGTTTTCTTGGCACGTTTGGAATTTTAACAAAAACGCTTAGCAAACAGAATAAATGAATAAATAATTAAATAGATAAATAAATGAATAAATAGGTATGTAGATACATAAATAAGAAATATCACGCCAGTGGTATTGAGTTCCACTGGAATCGAGTGCTTTTGATAAACACACGCGTTCAAATTCCTAGTCACATTCCCATTCCCATTCACTCAACACACGCACACGCAAGGACAGACTTGTAAGTGTAGCCCTGTTTATGAGAGAGAGAGAGAGAGAGAGAGAGAGAGCCAAGAAGATGAAGGTGCCACATGGAGTGGCCCTATTTCTTCCCTTTAAAGTTAATGAAGGTTTTTTTTTTTTTTTTTTTTTTTTTTTTTTTTTTCAGTCCGCAGGATTTACCCCAGTTTCTTTAGGGTCGGGAGAGATGGCGAGAGGATTTGTATCCGCTCCGTTTAGTCGGTTCTCTTCCCCTGCTTTTTGCAACGCCGCGGATTACGGCTTCATCCACACGTTGCTCCCAAATTTAATGCCCCTGCCGTGTTGCAGGAGAGATTTGTGGGGACGGAGACACTGAGGGGAATAGAAGCAGAATTGTTCTAAGGGGTCCACAGTGATACCAATGTTTAAAAGTTCGTGTATGTCCAAACAATATATTTTTTTTTTTAAGGATTCGAAACCTTTTATTTAATTGTTTAGAAATTATACACGAACTTTGTAACATACTTATTAGTTAGTGTATGCCCAAACAATAATTTTTTTTTCTTGGACTGTAGATGAACCCAGGGAAGGGTTCGAAAGCTTTTATTTAAGTGTTTATAAACAATACACGAACTTTTTAACATTCTTATTACCATGGACCCCTTAGAACATTGTATTTACTCTCATGATAGTTTTTTTTTTTTTCCAAATGAGAATCATTCTCGTGATTAGAATTTTTTTCCCCAAGTGAGAATTATTCTCGTGATTAGAATTTTTTTTCTAATTGAGAATTATTCTCGTGATTAGATTTTTTCCCCAAGTGAGAATTATTCTCGTGATTAGAATTTTTTTTCTAATTGAGAATTATTCTTCGTATTAGATTTTTTTCCCCAAGTGAGAATATTCTTCGTGGGATTAGAATTTTTTTTCTAATTGAGAATTATTCTCGTGATTAGATTTTTTCCCCAAGTGAGAATTATTCTCGTGATTAGAATTTTTTTCTAATTAAGAATTATTCTCGTGATCAGTTTTTTTTCAAAATGGGAATTATTCTCGTGATTAATACTTGGTAAATGGTGTATTTTATTGTCGTTACCTATAATGAAAAGTCAGCACCTTTCTTTCTGTACATCCCTTAACCTTTTGCTATTTTTTTTGGAATAAACACCATGATATTCTTTGAAAGCTTGAATATCAAGTCAGTGGCCCCTGTGGTGGGCTTGTTCCATGTGAAAGGTTCATCTTCTGACTGATTATAGTAATAATGAAAAGGAACATTTTAGACTTTAGAAAGTTCCCCGTTGGACGAGTGGTTTACGTGCTCGCCTACTGAATCGGTAGTCGCGAGTTCGACTCCCCGCTCTGCCAACATGGAATCAGAGGAATTCATTTCTGGTGATTAGGAATTCATTTCTCGATGTGGTTCGGATACCACATGAGCTGTAGTAGTTCCCGTTGATAGGTGACCGAATGGTTCCTAGCCACATCAGAATATCTAATCCTTCGGGCCAGCCTTAGGAGAGCTGTTCGTTAGCTCAGTCAGTGGTCTGGTTAAACTAAGATATACTTAACTTTTTAGACTTGAAAAGGCAAAAGAATTATAATATCCTTGAATGAAATCGGCCATTTACATCAAAAGTAGCACGTCGGAGAGAAGAAAGAGAGAGGAAAAAAAAAGATAACAAAATCTGATGACACAATTCTATACAGCAACTTGTTGAGGAAGAGGAAATAAATCTGCTTTTTTTTTTTTTTTTTTTTTTTTTTTTTTTTTTTTTTTTTTTTTTTAAGAAGAGAGTTTTTTCCAGGGGACGGAGGTAGTTTATAACCGTACTCGGCCTACTATTATATAACTGTCCCAGCCATAGACAAACCCCCCCCCCCCCCCTCGTAAAATCGACCTAAACGTTTTAATGGTTTGGAAGTATGTCTGGGGTTGGGTCTCAGCGCAAGGATAAGAGAGAGAGAGGAGAGAGAGATAGAGAGAGAGAGAGAGAGAGAGAGAGAGAGAGAGAGAGAGAGAGTCTTGTAAATTGTTTCACCTCAGTAAGGTAAAAATTTATAAGGTCATGGTCCTTACATTTTCTAGAATAATATATAGATATATATATATATATATAGATATATATATATATTATATATATATATATTAGCCATAATAAACCTTTGAACCTAAAGTCTTGGGGGGGGGGGATCTCCTTTTTTTTTTTTTTTTTTTTTTTTTTCCCTTTTTTTTTTTTTTTATACACTAGTCATTCAAAAGCCTTAGATCCCAAATGCAAGAAATATGAATTATGATGTCCGGTAGCGGGAATCGAACCTGCATCCCGAGTAATCTGAACGAGGTCGTGCTGAAGACCTGACCACTGCGACCCCACAGCAATCTGACAGGATTCACTGCCCAGGCCAACAGAGGTTTACTGTATTCGAAAGGGATCGCTCCGTTCACTTCTCGATTCAGGGATCGAACTAGGGTCACCTATTTTGTGAGAGAACTCACTTATAGTAATTCTTTGGTATAGAGGTGTGAAGGCGCCTGTACACACCGCAGGGTCTGTTGGAGGGACATCAGGAGGAATGACGGCTTGATTTATGTATGGTTGGATGGGATGGAAGTGGTTAATAAGCTGGGTAATTGAGATCATCGTCGTTCTCTCTCTCTCTCTCTCTCTCTCTCTCTCTCTCTCTCTCTCTCTCTCTCTCGGGAGCCACTGTTTAAGGCAGGATGCAGATAGATGGAAATTCTTTTCATCGTTTCAGATTGCATAATACTTCTGTTAGAAGAGAAACGAATGGATAATATGACATGAAATCGTCACTTGACTTTTTTTTTTTTTTTTTTTTTTTTTTCCAAAATATCTCCTTCCCTCAATTTCTTCCTGGTCTCTTTCTTTGTCATTTTCATCTCTCCCTTTTCCATCAGCTGTTTCCACCTTCCCTCATCCACGGCTTTGGGATGTGAGAGGGATCTGGAGGTCACAGAATGTTTGCGTTCATAATTTCCTCCCTAATTAAAAAGAAATGCTGTTTTCATGTGACTTGCTACTTCACAGCCGCCCTATCTTCGTCTCCTGTTTCCCCTTCATCCTTTGGAAGTACTCAAGACACCATCCTCCTTTCGCATATTTTGTAAAATTTAAAAAACTTAGGTTTTTCTTCAGCTGTTTTTGAATCCGTCGTGAAAATCGTCCGGTGGTGAATATTTCTGTGGAGAGGCTACGTAATTGACAGCTAGGTGATGGGATCCTAGGGGGGAGAGAGAGAGAGAGAGAGAGAGAGAGAGAGAGAGAGAGAGAGAGAGAGAGAGAGGTTTTCATATATAAATTTAAAATCTGAGAAAAAGAGAGAATTTTCTCCAATATAAATCTATAAATTAAGGAGAGAGAGAGAGAGAGAGAGAGAGAGAGAGAGAGAGAGAGAGAGAGAGAGAGACAGACATTGATTCACCAAGGAAAATGGATAGTAACAAGTACATTAGAGAGAGAGAGAGAGAGAGAGAGAATCGGCTCCTCTATGGAAACGGGACAGTGATAAGTACCTTCAGGGGTGTCGAGGGAAGGTCTGCCATATGCATTTTTGTAGGATCGAACGGAGTACCACTCGAGCTGGGTACCCAGTACTCTGACGTTCCACCGCCGCCGCCACCGCTGCCCTTAAGGCTCAAAAGGCGCATTCGAAAAACAGGGCCTGATGACCCTAACGCCTCTCTCCCTCCGGTCCTGGTTGGCGGTCGCGCCCCCCCTGCCGATTCGTAGATTGGAATCGTACGAAGGTATGAATGCGATTTGGGAAGGAAGGGCCCCTCCTGCCTCCTGGTGATGCCCAGTCGAGTGGATAGGGCGGCTGCTACAGCTGTTCTCGTCCGTGCCCATTTTGCCTTTGACGCCGTTTGGAGAGCAGTTGTTGTACAAGTCTTCGTAATAATAAGTTTGAGAGATGAACAAGTTTTCATGATAATTTTGAGCTACATTTTAGGTCAGTTACATACTACAGTGAAAACGAATGCAGAGTCCACCAATAAGATAGGAAGATGATTGTAATACGGAAGACCACGTACAGTGAGGACGAATGCAGAGTACATCAGCAAGACGGGAAGATGATTGTAACAATGAATGTGGTATGGAAGACCCTTGCCTTCAATTAGGTCAAATTAATTTTAAAAAATTCATATTTTAACATTTTATACGATTGCTGGAGACAGTGGTTTTCTCCCAAGGCTATTGGGGCATTTCATATGTTGACATGACTTGATAGCTCTGACGAAACGGGGGCTAGAGGTCACAGAGAGAGAGAGAGAGAGAGGCGTGTTCGTTGTTGGTACGAGTACTTCTAAGGGAAGTACTTTTCCGCCCATGTTGACATAATCGACCTGGTTTGTTGTCGTCGTCGTTTTTTTTTTTCTTTTTTTTTCACTTCCTGTTTTGGGAAGTGGAAATAGGATGGCTGGGCCTTTAGGCAAAGAAGAACATTGTTTTGTTGATTCTCTCTCTCTCTCTCTCTCTCTCTCTCTCTCTCTCTCTCTCTCTCTCTCTCTCTCTCTCTCAGAACGTTCATATTTTTCCCGAGAGAAGCAGGAGTTTACCTGTGGGAACAGCAAGGGCCGTTTCCACTCGTGTCACGTAACCCTACGAGTGTTTATTGGTTGTAAGATATATTTAGGGGAAGTAGTAGGTACTGGGGTTATTTTCCACGCCGAGTTTAAAGTTTGCGCTTTTCCTGTTCAATGGATTGCTTTTGTTGTCGAGGAGGGGGTCATTATTGTGTGGACCAGTTGAAAAAAATAAGAGTGGATTTAAGGTTGCCTCGAAGAAGTTTTCCCTATATATATATATATATATATATATATATATATATATATATATATATGTGTGTGTGTGTGTGTGTGTGTGTGTGTGTGTGTATGATGATCTACATTTTGACAGTAGACGTCACTTGTGTCTCTTATTTGATTTCGTTCGGGTGTACTTTCTGCTTCTTCAGATACGTCGTACAAGTCTAATATCAAGTGCTCAGGTCAACAGAGGCACCCAAAGAGAGAGAGAGAGAGAGAGAGAGAGAGAGAGAAAATCTTACATTACCTCGCTGAGACCTTCCTGGTTTGTTTGTACGTGTATATATTTTGACGTGGCAGCAAACACGTCTGGTTTTTGTTTTCTCTCTCTCTCTCTCTCCATCTTAGCTGCGATCCACAGCAGTCGTTTAAAGCCTAGGTACATACGTCACTGCTTCATTCGGCAGAGGCACTCTATTTATTTAGCAGATGACGCCATCTTTCCGTCCTCGTCCGGATCTTGATTCGAACGTGAGTCGTTCAGTTGTAAGGCTGAGAGAGAGAGAGAGAGAGAGACTCCCTAATTTGTTTTTCTTCGGATTATTTTTATCCCGTTTTTTGTATGTATCGCTTTGTATCTATACACCCCCCCCCCCCTTCCCCCCCCCCCTTCTCAATAAAACAGATGAAGGGACAAATAAAAAAAAAATGGTCGACTATAGCTGCGTATCAGTGCCCTCGCGAGAAGGGTGAGTCAGGATGTTGTATCCCTTTCTCAATAGAGAACACACAGCCCACCCCCCCCATCTCTCTCCCCCTCCCCCTCCTCCCTTCCCCCTTCCCCCTCCAGTACTCTGGTCCCGAGGTCATAAATCTTTATACCCCTTTTGTTCCATCTTTCACTTGACTTCCTATACGGTGTAACTCGCGAGAGAGAGAGAGAGAGAGAGAGAGAGAGAGAGAGAGGGGGGGACAAAAAATAGTAGAATAGTTGTCACATAACTCAAAGATTTGGCTGAAAGGGAGGGTGTCATCGCTTCTCGGATATATTAATTTCCCTGGTGTGTGAGTGTGTGTTTTTGTATTTGTTTGTTTGTGTGCTTGTTTTTGTAGTTGGGAGGAGGCCTTTTGATTTCCTATTGTTTATTCGTTTGTATATATCTAATTTGCAAAGGAATTGAAAGATATAATCAGTGTTTTATGTACTGAGAAGATACGAGACTATAAATGTTTTTTGTGCAAAGTGGATACAAACTGTCTATTGATTGTACTTAGAGGATAAAATGCTAAGGAAATACGAGACTAAAAATGTTTATTACCACAAGTGGATACAAAGCTAAGGATATACGAGAGTGGAAATGTCTATTGATTGTACTTAGAGAATACAATACAAAGGAGATACGAGACTAAAAAATGTTTGTTGAGCCCAGTGGATACAAAATGTCTGTTGATTGTACTTGGAGAATACAGTGCAGATACGAGACTAAGTACGATGTTTTGCCAACTAAGGAACAAACAGACTAAAACCAGTGGGTTATGTATGAAGGTGACGGGAGTCTTAAAGCAAAGAATGACTCTGAAGCGGATATACGAGACTCAAAAGAAATAGAAAAGTCCGCAGAACATTTTCCAGTTGGGAAAATAAGGGATTCGGCCAATAGAAAAAGACACGAAGGGAGGGAGAAACAGAGAGGGAGGAATAATGGAAATACCTAATAAAGAGGATCGGCTCTCTTCTCTCTCTCTCTCTCTCTCTCTCTCTCTCCTACATGTCCCGCTGAATAAGAAGAAATCACGACCGGGTCTCTCAATAAATGGGAGCAGATAAGTCGGGTGGACAGATGGACGGAAAGAAGAGGAAAAGGGAAAGAGAGATTGAGGTGGTGGATTGGGGCCGGGGGGGGGGGGGGGGGGGGAGAAGTGGAGGGAAATACAATGTTTGGGGGATGGGAGTCCTTTGGAGGAGGAAAAGGGGGTTTTGGGGGGGGGGTGAATTGTTTATGAGGTTGAAATGGAGTGCGAAGAAGATAATGTAGAAGGAAATGAGGGAGGGCTCAAGAATGAGGGAAAATCGAGGCCAGAAGAGAGAGAGAGAGAGAGAGAGAGAGAGAGAGAGAGAGAGAGAGAGAGAGTCTTTCCCAGGTGATGAAGGACTTTGAGGTAACGTTATGGGAGTACAGTGAGTGTATCCTCCAACCTGTTTATGCAGAGATTAAAAAGTATAGACATATAGTTCACTTTAGTTTGGGATTTTAAAGCTCTTATTTTGCACCTGCTCCAGTTTCAATATCCCTAAATATAATCATCTCTTGTACTAGCGAGTTCAACAAAGAGGTGATAGAATGGAAAGTGGATCACTCTGGTTCCTTCCCTGGCTGTGAGCCGAGAATGGTTTCTTTTTGCCCTAAGACGAGAGAGAGAGAGAGAGAGAGAGAGAGAGAGAGAGAGAGAGAGAGAGAGAGAGAGAGACTGCACTCAAACTTTTCCTCGTTTATAGCTCTCTCTCTCTCTCTCTCTCTCTCTCTCTCTCTCTCTCTCTCTCTCTCTCCTTTACGTAGCACAGAACATAATTCTAGAGCTTTTTTTTAAGACATCTTAGTTATTTCTAGTAAAGTTTTTTTTTTTATTAAATAAACTGTCATTTGGTGTCTTCTCGTTTCTTTCAACTTATTTTCTCTTGTTGTTCCACGTATTCTGTGTTTAATACTAACATTGTTCGTGTGTTGCTTATTCTCTTTTACCATTGAAATTATTTATGTGTTCCTTAATATATTTTATTATGTAAAAAAACGTTTCAGTCAGTGTTCCTTCTTCTCTTTCATTATTAAAATTGTTTCTGCTCCCTATTTATCTTTTTACTACTAGTGAACATATATATATATATATATATATATATATATATATATAGAAATTATATATGAAATTTCGTAAAGTAACTAAGTCTACGGACGTAACCAGCCTCGTTTCCGGGAATCCCTTCTCACACCCACACCCTACCTAGTTGGCGAGGGGAGAGAGGGGGGGGGGAGGTAGGATGAAACCCCGTTATAAACCATCTTAGGGGTCCTCATTTTAACCTTGCCAAGTTTCATGCCCATCGAACCATCCGTTTTGCCGTGATTGAATGACAGACGGACGGACGGACATAACGCCCATTATAGTAAGACTAGAATTGTTGGTGACCCTTATTCTCTTTCATTATTGAAGTGGTTTCTGTCTTCCTTATTCCGTTTGGTTAAAAAGGTTTCTCATTGCTCTCAGTCAAAACATGTTACCCCAGAAAATGAATGAGGTCAGACGAAAGGGAGACCATTTGATCTGAAAATGGGCGTGTCTCTGTTATCCATACCCGTTCCGCCCGTACCTTGGGTACTCCGGTTGTCCTGTGTCGTCCAGTTTACCTGGGACATTTGAATGGTTTATGACTATTCACTTGTATTTTTGTGAACTTCCAAAGCAGTGGATCCCAAATGTGGGTCATTTGGGATGGGGGAAAGTGTGGGGGGGGGGGGGTTGTAGCAGAATGCCGGGGGCCTTGACCTGAGGATATGTATGTATAAAACAGGGGTTGTATACATACATACATGGGTTATGCTAGGCACGGTGGGCTATGGGCAAGTATATATCCTGTATGAAAAATGGTTAACGATCAGAAAAAGTTTGAGAGCCACTGTTCTAAAGGATGTAATGTACACACGCGCACGCACACACGCATTATATATGTATATATTTGTATATATGTGTGTGTGTGTGTGTGTGTGTGTGTGATGAATTTGGACAACCGTCTGAAAAGTCTACGGACGCCAGTATCGAAAAAAAAGAACTTTTTAAAATTTAACTGTCAAGTTAAAAAAAACTTAAGTATTAAAAAAAGAATCAGTTCATACGCTTGCGTTATAAAACCCACATAGGACTGAAAGAGTACACATACGTATAAGCGTAAATCTTTAATTAAAGAGAACGTAATAGGAGCATTACCATCTCTATACAAAAAAAAAAAAAAAAAAATTCGGGAATGCCCAGTTCAAGTCATTCCAATTAAGACTCACTTTCTGGGGCCCGGCCCATACCATAATGATTTAGTGAGTGGCTGAGCGCTGTGATGTTCGCCAAGTAGTAGTCTCGTTCCGTAATTCTGGAGCCAAATAGTTTATAACCTGACCGAAGAAGGGTTTGCCTAACCATTACATCACCGTCGCTCGAGTGGAGTTTTCTCGTGTAGGTATATCATGATCTCCTCGTGTGATTTATCAGGGTTGTGGCGTTGTTTGCTTTGCTCTCTCTCTCTCTCTCTCTCTCTCTCTCTCTCTCTCTCTCTCAAGAGCAGTCTGAAGGACTTGACTCTTCCAGGGGTCCTTCACGGGAAGGGAAAATGCGCGACCATAAAGAGAGCGCGAGGGCGTATTGGGGAAAGGGCCTCCTGATGAAAGAGTATGACCAGAAGGAGAGACGAAGAAGAAGAAGAAGAAGGAGAAGAAGAAGAGGAGGACCAAGAAGGAGAGAGAGAGAGAGAGAAAGAGGAAAGACGTAGGACTCCCTGAGGAGGGCAACTGTGAAAAGAGGACCCACGGCCGCCATAAACCTGGAGGGGGTTGCTAGGGACGCGCCCCCCCTCCCTCCCCCTCCCCATTTTGAAAAGGGAAGGTGAGGGAGGGGCCTCTCCTGTCAAAGGCAAACGGCATAATAAGACGCCCCTGGTGGTGGTTGGGTGCCTGTGAGGGGTTGGAAAGAGGCTTACGATATTGGGTTAGGTTTTAGAGGGAAGGATAGTTGATGTCTTAGGGTAGAAATGGATGGAAGGCGTGCAATTGATGAAAGGATATGGAAGTAGGGAAAATAAGGTTGAAGGGAAGACGTGGAGTAACTGGAAGAGTTAAGGAAAGAGAGAGAGAGAGACAGAGAGAGAGGACGTGCAACTAAGGAAGCGATTGCCTCAATATGAAACGAAAAATGAACACATGAACCGGAAAGCACTGATGGAAACGACAGACAGAAGCGAACACGTCGAACGATCAGCCCGAACAATAACGAGAAGACGTCGTCACGTCATGAACGGACGACGAAGCAGGAAGAGGAAGGTCGGTCAAAGAGCGAAGAGGAAAAGGGGAGACACGCAGAAAGAGGGGAAATAGAGAGGAAGCAGAAACGAATACGGAAAATTTGTCCGTGCCAGGCAGCGAGGTGGTGGTAGTTAGGAGAGGCAAAGTTGAAAAAGAGGAGGTCGTCTGTATTTGTGTGTGTGTAGGAGAAGCTTTCACACACACAGAGAGAGAGAGAGAGAGAGAGAGAGAGAGAGCTGTTTGATCGCAAGCACGGGTTACTGCTTCCTGCGCTCTGCGTTGAAGCGTAAAGCTTGCAGAGTTGCTTCATATCCATCCACAGGGAGGGACAGCCGGCAGGACTTTTTTTTTATTTTTTATTTTTTTACTCCTGGGGAGAATATCCCGTTGAATCTCTGTATATATACATACACGTTTCGTCGAGATATTTTCCGCTATTATTTTTACTCCACAAATGTATGTATGAGTGCCCTTTTGCGCGTATGATTCTTTCATCTTTATGTATATATTTTTTTTTACGTCCCTGAACGCATGTTTGATTAATGTATACATTTCTGAACGTTAGAATATATATATAATAGCGTATATTTCCGAATGTTGAAATGTAGATATATAAAAATTTTGCTTTGTATATTTATAAGATATTATAGCAATTTTGGCCCCCTTTTTACGATGCATTCTATATGCAAGAGTATTGCAAATGCGTGTTTAATGTTCATTGTAGGTTTTAGCAAGTACTCGTGTATGAATACTTCAGTTCGATTGTAAGAGAAAAAAAAAACCATAAACAATAAAAATTTTATAAAAAACCAAAAAAAAAAAAACAATTTTTTAAACACCTATATAACTACAACCAAAACAATGAAAAAAAATATTTTGAAAAAAATAAACAAAAATATATATAAAAAAAATCTACATATATGTATGTTATATATATATATATATATATATTATTATAGATATTATATATATAATATTATATATATATGTGTGTGTGTCTGTGTGTGTGTGTGTGTGTGTGTGTGTGTGTGTATAAATGAGAAGTAGAGATATTGAATAATCTACATCATTTCTACTTAATCTTTAGTGATGTTTAAAAAAAATCATTCTAGCACTCCCATTAAATTACCTGGTGTCCTTTGGGCATAGTTGGAATAATTTTCCCCCAGAAACTTGGCCTTCGACCTCCAAGAATCTCTCTCTCTCTCTCTCTCTCTCTCTCTCTCTCTCTCTCTCTCTCTCTCTCTTCTATAGTACTGTATTGTTGTAAATGCCGATACTGGTGCAATGTTGCCTCCTCCTGACATATTTCATTAATTTGACCTCAGTCTTGACTGTAATAAAAACTTATATATATATAATATATATATATATATAATATATATATATACTATATATAGATATATATATATATTTCCGTTTCCTTAAGAATCTATTGACTTTATCTTCTCTTTTGTAAATGTCGAGAAAGTTGGGGTCACCGTAGTTGAAACTTAGTGGTACAGATAGATGGTTTCAATTTTTTCTATGTACTCATTTTGTTAAGAATTATAGAACAGGTCAAAGAATTAGTAATCCTGAATTTTCTAGTATCAAGAATCAATGCCACCAAATGCAAAATAATGTATCAAACAGCACTTCTCGATAATAGGTTTATACTAAAGACACCGGCCACCTACCTAACTACCTTGGAATCTTTAAGTTATTAAAAAGGCTGGTTCCCCCATTGAATAACAAACACCTCGGCTTCACCTCTACATCTGGCATAGTTACGTCTTGGACCTGGCTCTCAAAAATCAAAAATCCTTCCTTGCTTTCCTTCCATTATAGTCGGTTGGTACCTCAGTGGTTCTTCTTCTCTTTTTTAACTATTTATATCCTATTGCATTTTAACATGAATACTATTCTGAATCCTGTTTTTTTAGTAATATATGCATTTCGCTTTTTACAGACTGAAGATGCACAAAGTTGATGTGCGAAACGTTTTTGTAATAAATCTTGGCCTTCATGTTTAGTATCAATGGACCTCCTGAACCTCTTATGTCTACGCTCCTGTATACCTCTTATATATATATATATATATATATATATATATATATATATATATATATATATATATAAAGGAATAAATTTTTAACATTCCTGGCCTCATGCTGTAGGATTTCTTTTATTCTGTTCCGCTAAATCGTTATATTCAAAGCTCGTATGTGACCAGTCCTCCTGTTTGTTTGAATCATCTTTGTTTGTTTGAATCATCTTGGACGTTTGTGTATACCTACAGGAAACAGTTATGTACTTTCGATGATGTTATCTTGTACCCTACTATAGTAGATTCACATCAACTGTGCATCTGATGTCTAGGCCAGTCCCTTACGACGCTCTGGATTGGCCGTTCATAAACCAGTCACATGGCTGGAAACTCTCGGTCTCTCTCTCGAGAGTTCACATAGGCAGGATGTATTTTCCACCTCTCCTGAGGGGTACTTTTGAAAGAGGTATCCCTCTGGAGAAGTGGAACATACATCCTGTCTGTGTGAACTCGAGAGAGAGAGACTGGGGGTTTCCAGCCATGTGACTGGTTTATCAACAGCCAATCCGGAGCGTCGTAAGGGACTGGCCTAGACATCAGATGCACGGTTGATGTGAATCTACTATAGTAATTTATATGACAAATCTTCCTTTGGTGCTGTGGATTAGAAATACTGAACCCCAGAAGAAGAGATGCCTGTGATAGCATAATTTATTTTCCCCATATGGGTGTAGTGCCGCCAGTGCACCTCATGCGGTGCACTGTAGGCAATATTCCAGGGTCTTTGCAACGTCCCCTTGGCCCCTGACTACAACCCTTTCATTCATTTTACTGTACATCCGTTCATATCCTCGACTTCCATCTTACTGTCCACCCTCTCCTAACAGTTGTTCCATAGTGCGACTACTTTGAGGTTTTCCTCCTGTTACGCCATTCAGACCTTTTTGCAGTCTCCATTTCAGCGCTGATTAACCTCATAGGTCCCAGCGCTTGATCTTAGGCCTAAATTTTATCATCTGTCCTATATTTTGCGTGACACTGCGTTCAGACCATACGCAAGCTTGCTTGACGGAGCCACAGTTTTAGCAGCACTGTCAAAGGCTAGCTGCCTTTGTTCCCGTATTGTACACCTCCTCCTCTCCCTCCTACTCCCCTCCTCCTCCTCCCCCTCCTCCTCCTCCCCCTCCCCCTCCTCCTCCTCCTCCTCCTCCTGTGTTTGTAAAAGTAGGGACGTGTCCGACAGAATGCATTTTAACGACAGGCCTGGCTTCGGCGTCATGAATTTTCATGCGCCTCACTTTGCTTCGTTCGTTTCCATTTGTAGGTTTGGATGGACGGGGGACGCGGTCGTTTCATTTTTTGGACTTTATGAATGTGTTGTGTCCCGAGGATGGGTCCTCGCCTTTCTAGATACCTCAACTTTGGAGGGATTTCTGTGTAACAGCTTCAAGTGTCGCCATTGTTTGGACAAGCCTAATTTTTAATTGCCAGGATTATTATTTTTGTCATTTATTTATTTTTTTTTTATTGTAATATTGTTGCTGTAAGTGGTGCCATTTGTTGACTTTCCTATATTACTCTTTTTACAAGCTATTATTATTATTATTATTATTATTATTATTATTATTACAAGTCTCTGTGTGTCTAGCAACATTCAACAAGGGATTATAGTGACCGAGGAGTCTCCCAGATAAAAAAATTTCTGGTTGAAATTGTCAGCCTTTTCTGTGGAAAAATTCAGCAGTCCCCCCCTCCCCACTCTCTCTCTCTCTCTCTCTACTCTCCTCTCTCTCTCTCTCTCATCTCTCTCTCTCCAAACACCATC
>NC_061091.1:67467847-67470347 GCF_015104395.2 Macrobrachium nipponense
GAAGTATGCGAGAGCAAGTTTTTTTGATTGATGTGAATTCGCCGTAGTTTCAATGGTTTATTTAATGTGTACAGTTTATATGTAATGGAAACTCTCTCTCTCTCTCTCTCTCTCTCTCTCTCTCTCTCTCTCTCTCTCTCTCTCGTGACCTAGTACAGTGGTCCAGGTTTCGTACCTTTTAGAGTTCTCTTGTGCCAGTGTTGACCTGAGCTGCGGGACTGGTGCACCGGATAGCCAGTCGAGAGCAGTAGGTCGGCAAACATTTTGAAAAAGGTTGAGGGGGTCGCACCCTCACTCCTAGACTTGCTGAGGATCTGGACGTAGTTTTACAGCAGAAGAAGTTCTTTCAGTGACCCGTCGTGTTGTATTGTCTGGGGTCACCATCCGTTTCTTTCTCATACTAGCTATAGTAGATTCACACCAACCATGCATCTGACGTCTAGGCCAGTCCCTTACGACGCTCTTGATTGGCTGTTGATAAGCCAGTCACAGGGCTGGAAACTCTCAGTCTCGAGAGAGAGTTCACATAGGCAGGATGTTTCTTCCACCTCTCCTGAAGGATACGTACTTCAAAAGTACCCCTCAGGAGAGATGGAACATACATCCTGCCTATGCGAACTCTCGAGAGAGACTGAGAGTTTCCAGCCCTTTGATTGGCTTATCAACAGCCAATCGGGAGCGTCGTAAGGGACTGGCCTAGACATCAGATGCACGGGTGATGAGAATCTACTATAGTATATCCTTATGTCGAAATGCAGACTGACACTTATGAATAAAAAGCACACACAGAGAGAGTTCATGTATGTATATGCTGTGTTTTGCAGGCTTCTGCAAATCCGCAGGAACAAAAAAAAAAATGTTAAAAATGTTTATTAAGCTGTCTCCCCCTGCTTGCATGCAAATTGCGACGCCATCATGAAAAACGAGCTTGTGGCAGGCAGTTGTTCCGAAAACTTTGGGGACATTCTGCGGGTAATACCCCAGAGGTGTTTCTTTATTATGGGCGCGCTCCAGAACTCCTGCATTCCTCTCTTTTTCTTTTCTTTTTTCTTTCATGTTAGAGACTGGGGATACTAATGTGTAATGATAGTAATAAAAGTAATTTAAGTTGTAGTTAGTATGCCCTTGCACAAATGGATGTTTGAAGTTGTAAGGTTATTCTCTCTCTCTCTCTCTCTCTCTCTCTCTCTCTCTCTCTCTCTCTCTCTCTCGTTAAAAGTTTAAGATTTCAAAAGCGATATTTTACTTGTTTTCATCAAAGAATGCGAGGCTCTCTCTCTCTCTCTCTCTCTCTCTCTCTCTCTCGTTAGAAGTCTTTTCAAAATAATATTCTCCTCGCCTCATTGAAATATGCAAGACTCTCTCTCTCTCTCTCTCTCTCTCTCTCTCTCTCTCTCTCTCTCTCTCTCAATATACACGAGGCGATCCTTTCCTCTTGTAACCCAAAAGCAAAAGCTATTCGAGAGCATTGCATGCAAGCAAAGAGTCTGGCGATCGTCCGTAGTAGCCAGAACCTTTGCAAACGGCTTTAGCTCCTTGTACAAAGCAACGGCGTCGAAACAAATTCGGGATAATTGCGCTCCTAAGTGATCGAGGGAAGGAGATTCGGCCCTCATTGAAATTCTGTGGGGGGGGGGGGGGGCATCCCCTCTGAGTATCGGAGTGCAATATCAGAATATTAGTCAAGCGGGTGGAAATCGGGGACCCCCCCCCCCCCCCCCTTTTTTTTTTTTTTATAAAGGGTTTTTTTTTTTTTTTTTTTTCTTTTTTTTTTTTTTTTTTTTTTTTTTAATCTCGTTAGTGAATTTTTTCTTTTTTTTATAATTTTATTTTATTGTTTTTTAGTGGTAATCTTGGAAGGAAAAATTGCAGCCTCATTCAGGCCCGGCCTTGATAAAATTGGAATTACCTTATTGGATTCCGACCAAGATTTGCTGAGGGGATGTGCCTTTGAACTCTCTCTCTCTCTCTCTCTCTCTCTCTCTCTCTCTCTCTCTCTCTCTCTCTCTCTCTCTCTCTCTCTCTCGAGAGAGAGGAGAGAGAGAGAGAGAGAGAGAGGTCATCTTTTAAAACTATTCTTTCTCATTGAAGAATGCCAGGTTCTCTCTCTCTCTCTCTCTCTCTCTCTCTCTCTCTCTCTCTCTCTCTCTCTTTTTTCTGCTTTGTATTGTGTATTATGTTTGTTTACAAGCAACAATCGAATTCTGTACATCTGACTGGTGCTTGCGTGCCAAAGCCCCATATTCAGCGTTTATTGTTTATTTATTTATTTATTTATTTTAAGTCACAGTAACATTTTAGTCACATAAGGAGCAAAATTTTTAACTACGTATCCAGTACCACGGGGTGAATGATCGTTATAGTCTAGGGTGACTTGAATGCAAAGTATGGTCAAGATTATGAACAAATGCACAAAGAATGCATATTGAGCCAAATGGAAGACGATGCCAGACGGGGCCGAAATCAGCGAGTCGTCTGCTCAAGTCCAACCAGGGGCACA
>NC_061091.1:67474835-67502046 GCF_015104395.2 Macrobrachium nipponense
CGAGAGAGAGAGAGAGAGATTCCTCCACTCAAATTTGGCTTTCTTCCAGCGACTGGGCTTCATTTTGGCAACCCGCGCGAGTCCGTTGAAGCTTGCTCAAAATCAGGAGATTTGGGTAGACGAACGACCACAGGCTTTGGTTATCTTTGAAGGAGCTGAGGAATAGCCGGGATTTGCCCAGTACACGAGGAATTGCCTTAGGTCAATCTCTCTCTCTCTCTCTCTCCTAGAGATAAGTGAGTACACGACGTCTCCGCGGATGGACTAACAAGTCTTTGAGACATCCTAATCCTTGTAACTCTCTCTCTCTCTCTCTCTCTCATCCTCTCTCTCTCTCTCTCTCTCTCTCTCTTAATCTTCTTCTTCTTTCTTGGGGAAGGAGGGAGATATCCAGCCCAGTCAAGAGTTGATGTGGTCTTTCTTCGAAAGATCAGGAAATCGGTTAAAGAATTGTTATTATTATATTTTTATTTTGAACACGAATGGCCTTTGGAGGAGGCGAAAGTTCAGCTGAAAGCTACCTTTCCTTCACTCATTTTGCAACTGGTCATCGCCTGAGGATTACAAGAAACGATCTTGGGGCGACCTGGAACCCGGCGCTGTTTTCTCCTCTATCATCCCTGTCTCCTACAAATTCCGCCCCACCCGGGGCGAACGAACAGGTTTGCAGGCGGAAGGTGAATGTCCCCTATACCCTCCCGATCCCCTGCCTATCATGTCCCAACCCGGTACGAACAAACAGGTTTGTAGGCAGAAGGTGGGTGTCTCCCATACCCTCCCGATCCTCGACCTACCACGCGGACAAACAGGTTTGCAGGCAGAAGGGTGGGTGTCTGCCATACCCTTCCGATCCCCACCTACCCCGTCTCCAACCGGGGCGGACAAACAGGTATCACGTGACGTAGGTCATCCTCCACTTCCCTACACCCTTTCCCGGATCCGTGAAACTTAGCGTCCTTCAAGAGGCGATCCCATCTGGGTTCCCTTTGGGAAGGACCTCCACTTATTCCCATCCTCATCTTCCCATCCATCGGCCACTCATTTACTACAAAATGAGTGGGGTGGTTTTGGGGGTGGTTGGTAGGGCGGAGGAGGAGAGAAGACCTAATGTCTCATAACGAGTTTCCCCGAACTTCCCCCGAAAAGTAAAAAGCTTTTAACGGGGGTTCGTTGTGACGGAGAAGAAAGTTCCTGAAGTTTTCCATTTAATTATGTTTCCCCCCTCCCCCGCTTCTTTCTTTTTCGTCGTGCTTCTTCGTCTTCTTTTTCTTTTTCTTCTTCTTCTTCTTCTTTCCTGCCTTTATGAATTGTTTCCGTCGAATGGGAGGTGGGGACCGTGGAAGCCAACTCAATTTCTTGTTTTCTGGTGAAGGGTAGAGGATGATTTCATTGTAAATTCTCTCTCTCTCTCTCTCTCTCAGGTTTGTTGTATATAGTAAATTGTGAGTAGTATGAAATGTAACTCATGCATTGAAATATATTTTATCCTTTGTAAGATACAGAATAGCCAATGTCAATATTGGAAATAAAGATTATTATTGTTACTCTCTCTCTCTCTCTCTCTCTCTCTCTCTCTATCTATATATATATATATATATATATATATAATATATATATATATATATATATATAGTATTATTATTTTAAAGTTCTTGGAAAATGATTATATGTTTTGTTCTTGTTGCTGATATAGAGGTTCCCCTTCCTCGTAGGAGCTTCGTCAGCGAACCTCACGTGGTTCACTGTAAGCACTACTTAAGGTCTTTGCAGCATCCCTACGGCCCCCAGCTTGCATCCTCTTTCATTCCTGTGACTGTACCTCCGTTCGTGTTCTTTTTCTTCCATCAGACTTGCCACCCTCTCTAAGAATGGGTCTTCCTCCTGTTACGCCTTTCAAAGCTTCTCACAGTCAGTCATCCTTTCAGCGCTAATTGACCTCATGGTTCCCAGCGCTTGGCTTTTGGCCTCAACTCTCTGTGCTGTTCAGTTCTCTGGAGGTACCCTGGGTCGTTAAACTGAAATTTTGTAGACTGAAGATTTAAACAAATTAATTTGGGATGTGATCAATGCCTTGTGAGTGCGCGCCAATAGGCGTCATGGGGATGGTCGTCGGTTTGGAAGGAAGACAATAACAGCCATTCGATCCTGTTGAGGTTTAAAATTATGATCACCGTTAAAGAGATGCGCTCTATATGAGACGTATGATAGGTCGTCAATACCTCTGGTATGATGAAGATATTTGACAGATACATATACAGTTTTAACTTCCACTTTCGTTTATGTCTTGGCCTGCATTGCGATTCGTGGCCTCTTTATTAAAAGTTAGAACAGCATCATTGGTGACCTAAGGGATTATAATCTGTTCTCTTCGCTCGCTCCTTTATCACCCCTCATGTCCTTCCCCTCTCCCCACCCCGTCCTTTCCAGTGTCAACAAATCGAGTGTCAACAAAAGAACAACGGCCTTCAGGCTGAGGAGACCCTTGAAGGGTCTGTTCTATCGGAGGAAGTGTCGAACCTCCTGTGTTCTTCCTTTCCCGAGATAGGAGTCCTCACGTGGACTTGTGAAAGGGTGCCACTCCTTATTATCAACAGACCCCCAACCACTTCCCCCAACCACCTCTGACAAATACAGCCGCGGTAGGAAAGTTTCCTTCTCTCTCTCTCTCTCTTCTCTCGGTACTCTCGGAAATGTCTTCTCTTCTCTCTCTCTCTCTCTCTCCTTAAAAAAATTCAGCATCTCCGCGTGAGGTTGGTTTTTGGACCCTAGTCGTTCATTTTGGCAAATGAATTACGTTCTTTTTTTATCCTTGAAGAAAGGAGGCTTACTCAGGTTTAAAGTCGTGTCATATTTTTCAACAAACAAAATAGAAATTACAAGGTGGAAGGTGGTCTGAAGAGGCAGGTGAGAGAGAGAGAGAGAGAGAGAGAGAGAGAGAGAGAGGGGGGGGGGGGGTCGTGATTTGCTTCATCCCAGGTAAACCTCAAGAGAACTTGCCGAAAGAATGAAAACGCAGAATGAAAATTGTCTGCCCCAAATGTAATTCTGCTCCGCGAGGAAGCAATTTCTACAATAAAGGTGTATTATTGAGTGTGGGGTGAAGTCTCTCTCTCTCTCCTCTCTCTCTCTCTCTCTCTCTCTCTCTCTCTCTCTCTCCACCGTTAATCCAGGTGTTGTTTCGTCTCGTCGAGTCTTCGCTTCATCCAAAGGATTTTCAACGTCTTCGCATTGATTGTCATCAAGAATTGGTTCCTGTTTCTCAGTTACATTTTCCTCGTCTCTTTCACTTCGGTGTTGACGTCATTCCGCTGATGTTCCACATCTTTTGGAATTTGGATTCGGTGTTGAAAGGGGTTTTTAATGTACTATCCCATCATGGGTGTGAGGTTCCTTGATTCTTTCAAACTTGTTAAAGACTCTGTGATTTTGTGAAGTCGTGTAGGTGGTTGGTTTTGGTGTAGTGCCTCATCGAGGCTCTCCTGTTCTCGCTCCACAACCGTCCACTAACGCCTACTTGATGAGTCACTGAATAGACCACCAGTTGGTCACTAGATTTCCAAGGAAACGAGAGAGAGAGAGAGAGAGAGAGAGAGAGAGAGAGAGAGAGAGAGAGAGAGATGGCAGTTCTTTTGTTGGGGGCGGATGACCACAGGCTGCCTCGGTCTATCACGGGGCTGATATTTCAGAAATTGAAACTTGGCGAGTGGGGCCAAATTGGGAGCACTTGTCGGTTGTAATTTGGGCCGATTCGGACTCATCCCCGAATTTAATTGGATAATATTTCCCTCGGCAGCCAAGCCATTTTAGTCTCTTTTTATTCTAATCAAAGTTGTAATTGGCTTATTTTCTGGCCTTCTGACCATGAAATTTTTTATTTTTTCCGTTTTTTTTTCTTGTTCTTCGGCAATACCCGAAACGGATTCCTTGAGACTCATCCGAGAACGTCTTGCATCAGTAACGAATAATAATGACTTTTTAACCCATTCCCGCTGCGACGCCACTTCTCATTTGATTGCATCCTACTTCGTACCTATGATGAACATTCCCTTAAAGTCTTAAACCATTGTCTCCTATGGAGGCCCGGTGACCATTGTCATTGTAACGCCATTGACGTATACTCGTCAATCTCTGTCCTTGTAATCTGCGAGAACATGGTTGACGAACCGGTTGAAGGAAAAATTGAAACAGGTTTGACGAACAACCTCGATTTTTTTATATCCCTTCTTCCTCTAGTTACTGAAACACCGAGGAAGGAGAAACTCAAAGCGTTAAGAGGGAGATAAAAGGAGAAGAAGGGGAATATAGGATAAAGGAAGAGGTAGAACAAAGATAAAAAAAGAAAAAAAGGAAAATGGCCACTTCGTTAACGTGTGCGCTGATTGAAATTCTCTCGAGGCCGCTGGCAATTAATTCCTTTATACTTCATGTTTTGAATGTTAGTTCAAACGAAAGAGAGAGAGAGAGAGAGAGAGAGAGAGAGAGAGAGAGAGAGAGAGAGAGAGATTGGCATTCACGGGGCGATGGATTCAAGGGATATGTAAAGGACCTCGAATTTATAATCTTTCTTATCGAACAATTTTTTTTACGATGTGACATGGGAGTGAAATTGATTGCGTTATTGTATTTTATTGTTTGGTTGTTGTTTTATTATCTCTTATGGGATTTACAGGTAATTTTATTGTATTTTAGGTGCCTCTTTGATGAGGCGTTTAGAGAATGTTATTTTCAATTTATTTTCTTCTATTGTGAAATTTAGACTTAATTTTCTGTAATATATATAAAGTTTTTCTGTGTGATGTTATGTGTTGAGCAAGTTGATTTCATATCCTAAGGGTTTTCTTGGCAATATCGAATATTGATCACTTATTATCAGCTAATTAGGAGATTTAACATTCTTAATTTATAGTTTTTAAGTTCTTTTCGGTTTGATAAGGTATTTGGAGTCAGTTTTCCAACAGTTTTTTTTTATGATATGAAGTTTGGGTTTCGCCACTAATTCATCTGCACTATTTTTGTTTTCCTGTATAATGTGGAATTGAGGCCTGATTCTTTTAATATTTTTAGGTAAGTTCTTTTCGGTCTTTGATTAAGGTGTTTTGGAGTCGTTTTCCAACAGTTTTTTTTTTATGATGTCATTTGTTTCGCCACTAATTCATCTGTACTATTTTTGTTTTTCTGTATAATGTGGAATTGAGGCCTAATTCTTTTAATATTTTTAGGTATCTAACATGGATTCAGTTGTATTTTTCTTTTGCGTAATGTACTATTCTTATCCAAAGTGGAATCCTAGAGTATTTGTAGTTGCTAATCCATTGTAATTCTAGATTTTTGTAGATTAATTGAATTTCTAGCAATTCCATTTATCAGCGTATGTGTGACGTCATTCCCTCTTTTGACAAGATAATTGTCTCAGTGGCTGTTTGCGCATTTGGTAAACGATCCAATCCCGACGAGAAGAAACAGCGTTTGCAATCAGCGCATTTTCCCTTTATGATCAAAGACCGCTAATCATTTGGCGATCAGTAATCGCCATTAGCGTCCATTTATAACCATCTCCTTCGCCCATCACATTCACCCTGTCCGTCATTATCCCACAATCATACGTGTGCGCCAAGTCCGTCCAAGTGGAAGAAGACCCCCAAGAATTACGAAATGGTAAAATATGAAACGTGATCTGGCCGAGTGTGGACACACCCCCCCCCCCCCCCCCCCCCCCCCCCACTCGCTCATTTGTAAATCTGGCGCATTTGAGTGGAGACTCTTTTCCCCTCGTTGCATAATTGCACGTTTGACGTCGCCTTAATGACGGTGGGTTTGGAATCCTCGTAAATATTTGTGATTTGCGGGATGGTTTCAGATGGAAAATGAGATGCGATTCGCTTTTGGAGATGTTTCTCTCTTCCTTTTTTTTTCGTCGACTTGAAAGCATCGACTGTTAGTCGATATACTTGCCTTTCTGAAGAGCGAGTGGTGTATATGAGATTATAATTCAGGGTCGCGAAGTCCTTTGATATTATTGGAATGTATCGTATGTTAAGCCTAATAAGATTTATGGCTTGGACTAGGAAAGGTCTAGAATATATATTAAGATGAATGGATTGGAGAAAGAAACATCTAGGATAGATATTAAGCTTCATAAAGTTAATAGATTAGCGAGGGAAAGATTTGGAAATTTTCCCTCGTTGGCTCGAAGCCCAAGAAGTCCCAGTGGACTAACTGCTATATACCCAACTCGAACTCGTTAGGGCCCTGCTATTTACCCACTTGTTAGCTAATGAAGTAATGACGGGGTGGCCGTCCTTCGTTGCGGGACGGTGCCAGGGAAAAAGTGGCCCTCATTCTGCTCTCCACCAATTCGTCCTTTAGACACCACCGGTGGGATACTTGTGTGACTGTTAAGGGCCTCTTGCTGCTGCTGCTGCTTGCTTGCTTGCTTGCTTTACTCATGAATACGCGTTGCCTTTCCTGCCTCTCTCTCTCTCTCTCTCTCTCTCTCTCTCTCTCTCTCTCTCTCTCTCTCTCTCTCTCAAAGATCCTGTACAGTCATTAGTTCTAGCTGTCTCATTTCATTGTTAATTGTAGCTTTTTTTTATGCTCTGTCTTGCTTTTTAATTGTGTTATCTTGCTTCAGCTCAGAACAGGCACAGTTATGAATGTTCTTAAAACCTCCTTGTTTTCAACACCCTTTATTTTCAGAAGTTTTATATATATGTATATGTGTATATATATATTTATTTATTTATTTATTTTATTCTTTCAGTATAATCCTCCACCACCCATATATAATATATATATATATATAGATATATATATATATATATATATATATATATATATATATATATATATATATGGATCATGCTGGAACCGCCACCCTTCCTTCCAAAAGTACTTGAACAATTCGTGGAAGATTTTTCCTACATTTACGTGTGTGTCCTATAGTAGTTTCAGATCAACCGTGCATTTGACGTACAGACGTATCCCTCAGGAGAGGTGGAACATAGATCCTGCCTATGTGAACTCTCGAGAGAGACTGAGAGTTTCCAGCCCTGTGATTGGCTTATCAACAGCCAATCAGGAGCGTCGTAAGGGACTGGCCTAGACATCACATGCACGGTTGATGTGAATCTACCATGTATCCATTTTACTATAGATTGTGTACTGAATAATCAGTGTTGCCATGCATTACTGCCCTTTCTTGAGCTGTAAAAGTAACTATTCGTTTAGTGTTAAATCCCGCCGACTGTTTAATTCGCCCCCCCAGGGGGCAGGGGGGGGGGGGATAGAAGAGGTACTTCATTTGTGTCCATGAAGTGAGTAAGACCTGATAGGCTCCAGAATTTTTGGAGCGTGTCAGAGTTTTCAAGGCGATCTGAGTTATAAAGAGTACCGTTGTTTTGTATTTGTATAAACGGAATGTCGAAGAGGTTTTTCAATAATTTTGTGAAATATAGAGTTAAGTATGGCTTGTCAGTTGCAAAATTTTAATTCAACCAATTTTGTATGGGACCGTTGTGTGGACAAGTTCAGTGAATTGGTCTCCTGTGTCAGTAATTATGCAAATATTTGTCTGTAAATGATTACAGTGTAAAATTTTGATGCGATAACATCAGAATATACAAGAAATGAAAATCCTCAGATGGGCGCAGCGTTCAACGAAAAGCAGACTGATTTATATTTGAACTGAATTATATATTTCATTGTTAAGTAGTTCATAGTTCATTGTCAATATGAATCGGTTAAAAACAAGACAAACCTCACCATCAAAATATATCAGGTTTTTGTTTGGGAGTGAACTTTAAAATCCTCAGTGTGTCCTTGACTTTTTGCGTGCTCTCTCTCTCTCTCTCTCCTCTCTCTCTCTCTCTCTCTCTCTCTCTCTCTCTCCATTGCTTCTGTGCATGAGAAAACCTCTGTTCACCGTCATATTACTGCAACGATTGACTTTGACCTTTTGAAAGACCGTTGAAGACAACTACAGACTTGGCGTTAGGTAGTATGTACTAATCCATAGGACGAGATTGAGGAGCCAATCGTGAAAGCTCAGTGTGTGTCCAGTGATGACATGAACAGCGAAGCTGAGAACTGAAACGCAGATGTCCACCCGCACTGACCACCTCCACTGAGGATATAGATAGATAGAGAGATAGATATGTCCCCAAAAGGCGAATTATCTCAGAATGAGGAATTTCAGTCGTTGGAGAGGTACTGTGTCGAATTTAGTACCATTCCATTTATCACTAAAAAAGAAAAAGAAAAAAAAGATTCCTTCGGGAATATTCCCGAAGTAGCGCGAATTCAATATTGAACATTTGTAGCTTAATACTTGTATGTAAATAACGGTGTGATACAATTTTCATGTGTGTGTTTGTGTGTGTGTGTGTTTTAATGAGTAACTGGGTTTGTATGTGTGCGTGCGCGCTTGTCATTTATTCGTAAGCAGTAACAACTGGCCTTGTCTCATAAAAAAAGAAGTTTGTATTCTTCTTTGCTAAAAGAACTTAACCCCGAACCTAACTTCGTTGCCGGAACTTGTTTTATGTCAATACGTCATTCGTGGTCCTCGTCAACGTCACGATAAGTTCTACTTGTTTCCAAACTCTCTCTCTCTCTCTCTCTCTCTCTCTCTCTCTCTCTCTCTCTCTCTCTCTCTCTCTCCATTGCTTACTCCCGGAAGAAACCGTTGTGTCTTGTAATGACTATGTGCTTATGCATTAAAATGATATTTTAATTCACCAGGATACATTGTAGAGGAGAGAGAGGAACAGGATGTGCCATGTTACTTAGGAGAGATCTAAATAATGACGTTGATACTAATAACGTCGTGGAATCTCTATAAGCATTAATGATTCTATATTTAACCATTCGGTCTTCACAGAGTCCCTTCGGCCCTAGCTGCGACTTATTACATTCCTTTTACTGTACCTATTGTCATATATTCTGACATCAGACCTTCTTCTTCTTCTTTCCCCACCGTTATTCCTACACTAAGGGGTCGGTTGCCTGATACGCCTTTCCTTACAACATCAGGCATGGTTTGTTCTTTGGCAAAAAGGTTTTTTACGACCGCATGCCCTTGCTGTCGTCAACCCTAGTTATTGACGGTGGGCCTTGCCTTTGACTGAAAAGTCCACCTGCAAGGGAGCAGTTTCCACAGTTATTGGCGGTGGGCCTAGCCTTTTACTCAAAAGTAAGACTGCAAGGCAGCAGTTTCCACAGTTATTGGCGGTGGGTCTAGCCTTTTACTCAAAAGTAAGACTGCAAGGCAGCAGCTGTCCTTTTAGTCGCCTTTTACGACACAGAACATACGGTGCTAGTATTCTTACACCCCTACCACAGGGTGACTGACATCAGACCTTCCACCCTCTCAAATATTGAATCACAGTGCAACTGCTTTGAAGTTTTCTTCCTGTTAAACCTTTCAAACTTCCTCACTGACGATTTCCCTTTCAGCACTGAATGACCTCAAAGGTCCCAGCACTTGGCCTCTGGCCAAAATTCTATATATTTTGTTATAATCTCAATTTGACTATTGTTATCTGTTACTAGATTTCCTGGAACCCATTGTCGTCACCAGACGGTGTTACTAGATTTCCTGGAAACTATTTTCATCACCAGACAGAGGGTTCCATTGCCATGTTGTGAGTTCAATCTGTCAGAAGTCAAACTGAATCCAAACAGGGTGTGCTGAGGCAAAATCCTCGAAAATCCCCTTCCCGTGCAGAGTTTATTCCTCTTCGTGGTGCTTCTTCGAAGGCTGTTTTAATCGTTGTCGAGTGTAGTACAAGTGGATGTTGTGATGTCACTGAGGCGCGTAGACGGACGTGCCTGAATGAGTTATTTGTTTAGGGTACCGGTTGCAGCGCTGCCTCGGAATCACAACTCGAAGAGATTTGATCTGTATGTTGCATTCATTGTTTGAAACGTGCACTTAATTACGCAAAACAAGTAGAAAGGGACACTTAATAGCCGAGCAAACTTCTACATTCCAAAAAGAGTCTAGCATCATTAGTTTTTCTGTTTTCACGACTATGTTCCTAATAATGAATACTTGGAAACAAACAAGAGCAAAGGAAAAATTACCTATAGTCATGGCATTATTTCTAATAATACAATCAATATCAAAATTATATACAGTGACAGTTGTGTCTGAAAAAAAAAAACGGTCTTCTGAAGGATGTGGTTTTTCTTGAAGGGATAAACACCAGAGGGATTGATTTGGAAGAAGGACAGTTTGACAGCCATTCGATTCCGGCTGAAGTGAAAAACCCACTTGACAGCATACCTGTAAACATTAATGCTCCATTGACGCTCGTAGGAATGATCTCGGGGTCTGGTAACCACTTTGCAAAGAATATGTCGGTCTCGTTATCCGAGAAGTCCCTTCAGACGTATCTTCTCCCGACATACCGCCCGCGAGACATCACCTCCCTCAAGGCTTTGCCTCGAGGAGGACCTGGAGGAGAGAAGGGTTGAGTTGGTGATTGGCCTCTCTCTCTCTCTCTCTCTCTCTCTCTCTCTCTCTCTCTCTCTCTCTCTCTCCTTTGTTGCAGCAAGTAGGAATTGGCGATGGTGTGAGTACATGAAGAGGATGATTGGTTAAGAAGTGCTGGGGAAGGGTGAGTGGAGTTTAAAACTTTTAACACTTTCATATTTCTCAAAAAGGAAAAAAATATCGGAGAGAGAAGTGAAGACAACAAAAGTGTTGTTTCTGTGGAGGAGTTGAGAGAGAGAGAGAGAGAGAGAGAGAGAGAGAGAGAGAGAGAGAGAGAGAGAGAGGACAACAAAGGCCAAGTCAGAGGAAGGAGAACCCCGCCAGGTCCCTTGTAAAGCAAGAGGTCAGATTAAACGGAAAGAGAAGATAATTAGTAGGAGGGGAAAGCCCGGAAGTAGTCGGGTCTTCCCTTCCCTCCTCCACCTCCTCCTCGTATTGGTCTTCGCCTTTGTTCCTCAATCTGGACAGACCTTATTCTATTTCGTCTTCCCTCGAACTGCGCATAATTTTGCTTCTTTGGTTTATGTGGTGCTTTTCGTGATTCGCCTTTGCACTGATGGTTTTCGGTTTCCTTTTCATTACACATTGATTTGTACTTGTCATTGTTTATTTGAGAGGGCCATTACCGACTGTTGAACGTTAATCACGATTAAAGTGTGTATTTCAAGCGTATTTTATTGTTTATTGATTATTGTTCATAAAACATTACTTATCAGCAAGGGATATTTTTAGACAGTATGACGGCAATTTTGTGATAAGGTTTTTTTTTTTCCACCTTCATTATTTGATGTTTCGTTTACCTTGGAAGTTTCCACGATGACATATTCTTGGAATAGTTAGCATATTCTTTAAAACACGGACCTTTTATGTAGCAGATTTGAAGATTTAAGAGTATTTGTGAATTTGGGGACTCTTGTCTTACAAGTCCATTGGTGGTATTGAGAACTATATCAAGTGTTCAGCTTAGATATTTCTCAGAATGAGAAGTTTAGATATCCTGTTCATTCTCTCTCTCTCTCTCTCTCTCTCTCTCTCTCTCTCTCTCCTCTCTCTCTCTCTCATATTCATACCTGCCACCAGGTGGCTGAATGGTCAGAATAATTGATAGGTGGCCTCATTGAAGGGGTCGTCCTATGTCACTCTCCCGCCTCCTTTGTCCTCCTCTATTACTACTTGCCCCTCAGTTCCTCTCTCCTTTTTCCTCTCTCCTTTTTCCTCCTTTCCTTCTCATTATTCTGCTCCCCACTTGTCAACATTCGTTCCCTCGGCTTCCTATCCTCATCCTAAGTCTAAGGTTACGCCGTCGGTTGGCTTTGCGCTTTTCCTCGAGATCTTCCTGCCTGCCCCATCGTATTCCATTTCTACAACCTCCTCCTTCCCCTCTCCTCTCCTCTCCTCTCCAAGGCTGATATCCGTTTCCGCCTTCGGAAGGCCAGTCGGAGGGAGGGAGGGTAGGCTGCTCGAGTTTCCTACTCAGATGTTTCCTTCCCTGAAGGTCCTTCTGTGAAGGTCCTTCTCAGAAAGAAGAGCAGGACCCCCGTTGTGCGCGAGTGGCCTCCTCACTTGGCTCTGCTTTAAGTATTTTATACTATAATAAGACTCAGAGAAGATTCGCCCTTTGCTTACAGTAGTCGATCCATTGGAAGGCACTAGGGAGACGTTGGTGGGTTGTCGAGGAAAGTGTGAATCGAGGTCTGGGGGCCTTTGGTGTGTGAATGGGGCGAGGGATGGGTGAATGGGCGTGTGTGTGAGTGTGTATGCATAGATGACCCTCCTCGTCCCCCATTCGAGCAAATGTCACTTTGTTCAAGAGTGTCCTTTCTTTGTGATTCTCACTCGATTGTCACTCTTCATCTTTAGTTTCTGATAGAGGAGGGAGAGGCGTGGGCGGGGGGGGAGGGGGAGGTTTGGCACGCTGCTTTCAGGTGCTCTGTGTGTTTTTCAGTCTGTGATATTTATCTATATGTATTGTTATTTTTTCCATACAAGGTCTGTAGTTTACGTTATTTCTGTGTGTACGTATCTGGGGTAATTACTTCTGATACATCAACTGTTCATTTCAAAGTTTTACAGGACTCTCTCTCTCTCTCTCTCTCTCTCTCTCTCTCTCTCTCTCTCTCTCTCTCTCTCTCGAGTCAGCAAGGCAGGGGAAAAAATATCGAGCCACTTTTACAGGAAATAAATATGGAAATATAATTTCTCTGTCCTTCCTCGGTCGCGCGCGCGCGCACACACATACATGAGCGGTCCCTAGATAATTCATTCTCTTCTCTCTCTCTCTCTCTCTCTCTCTCTCTCTCTCTCTCCTGCGTTCGACTCTTATTTTTTGGAAAGAACAATTACGTCCCCCGTTAATTAATGAACGCTGTGAAATGGAAAAATTGATGCCAGAATTTCCAGCGAGTAATTGTTCTGCTTCAGAATTTTTTTTTATTTCCTTTATTTTTTATTTTTTATTTTTTTTTTGTCGTATAACGCTCTGACTTTTGGTATAAATGATTTAATGTTACTAACGTGAACCTTATCCTTTATTATTATTGATTATTATTATTATTATTATTATTATTATTATTATTATTATTATTATTATTATTAGTATTAGTATTAGTATTAGTATTATTGTAGTATTTGATAGTTATCGCGGGGAGAGTTTTGACAAGGATACCCCAATCAGATAGTGATTTTGAAAACTGCAAACCTGTCACCAATTAGGAAGGCTTAACTGACGTTGGGAGGGGAAGATATATTCTATGTGACTCGGTAACTAGGTTTTGAGTATATATAGATATATATACACATGCACACACACACACACACACACACACACACACACACACACACACACACATATATATATACATATATATATATATATATATATATATATATATATATATATATAATAATAATAATAATAATAATAATAATAATCAATAATAATAATAATAATAATAATAATAAAAATAAAACAAAAGGAGGCCATAAACATCAAAATATGAGAGAAAATACTATTTTCAGAGACTGCCGTCTCTCTCTTCAGGTAGATGAATGAGAAAAGTAACAGAACAGAACATTTATATATAAGGGGTTAGTTCCACGATAAAATGCTTGTTACAAAACAAGTGTATTAGTAATATATATGTACTGTCGGCCAAAAAACTCGTGGCAGAGTTTCATAATTTTTCGTTCACTTGCCTGACGCACGATTCATGCCTTATTTATCGATTTTTTCTTTTCAAAGATGGACGAAATCGTATGTAATGACGTTAAAAAACAGTCACTGATATCTTTAGAACATTATGTTATGTTATGTGCAAAACTATTTTCCATATAGCAAATTGACGTGAACGAAACGAAGTGATAAAAAACGTCATATCAGAACCATAGATATACATTACCAAATAGATAGGAGACACCTATCACTAGCAGTATCGCATAAACATAGTCCTTAAATTATCATTTCAATATTAAGTTGAAGGTAGTTGAACTATTCCATTTGTTAAATTTTACAGAAAACATTGGAATCTCACAAAATGCTATCAAATTTAAAAACAAAAAGAAAAAATAACGATATCCTAACAGTGTGAACCAGGCGACCTCACTCTATTGCTTTTGATGTTATGTGCACGGGAATCTAATGTCAATGTGTCATTTATCGGTCTAAGAAACATCCCTCGATGAGCGAGAGACAATTATTGCTCTGCATTCGGTGCAAGTTCCGTTGGAGAGATATCAAGAAAGCTTAATAAACCGGAGAGAATCATACACAGATGAATCAAATTGTTTAAAGAACGGCAAAATTTAGAACATGGGCCTAGAGGTGGAACACCTCAAAGCACCACAAGAGAGCAAGTCAATACAGTAGTGTAAACGTTGCTGAGCAACATTCATTTGTGAATTTTGAATTCTAGTGCATCGTCACGACATTGCTGAACCAGGAATCATGACTAGCTCTACGCTTATGACTGGTGTCTGATGAATACTTTAGATGGAGAGGAAGAGATTTTTAAATCTCCACTTGAAATCTTTGATAGGTGTCTAATGAATAAATCTAATGAATAAGCAAACGTATCTTTGATGGATGAGAGATTCAGATAGGCTTACTCTTTTTGTTTTGTTTTTTATCGTGGCCAGTGAATACCACGGATAGGGAAGGAAACAGTTTCAATGATGCATGCATTTTTTTTTTTTTCTTCAAAACTAAAGAATACATTTTATTTGGGGAGATATTTATTAACATCGGGCCTAATCCCTCCATCACTCCTATACGCCACCTCCGCTCTCTTTCTACATCTCAGGCGACTCGAGCCGACTTCTCACTACGAACTCCATCGCTTGAAAGCATCAGTAATGATAACGGTTTATTTTTAAAATTCCCCGCACCGACAACGGGCGCCTTAAAATGCGTTTATTAAAAATATTTTCTGTTCAAAGAAACTTTATCTTTCATTCCCCAAAATATGTTCATACACTCGTGTTACACCTGTAGCCAGTCAAGAGCAACCCTTGATTAAAGCAGTCTTGAAAAAAAATAAAAAAAATAAAAACATGAAATAGACTTAAACGATAACGTCACCTTTCATATTTCTTATCCTTTCAGCTACTTATAATATGCTTATGGTAGTAGGTCGAGGTATACATGTGAAACTAATTTGATTAATTTCTAGTTAAAGAAATGAATAGCTACAGAAAGATCAACCTAAGAAAGCTTTAATGAAAGTAATCCTTTCTTAATGTATTCGTTAGTTTTGACTCCCACAGCTTTCCAACTTGTCCAAATGAAACAGGGTGATATGCAAGGAATTCGATAAGAAATAAGACTGAATTATATTCGTTTGATTTTTTTTTTTTAATAGCCTAGGTCTGAGTTAATTATGTAAGCAATTATGAAAAGGATAAGAAGAAAGGCGAACATGGCTAATGAAACAAGAATAACGGGAATAGTCAATTAAAGCAGATTAATATATATATATATATATATATATATATATATATATATATATATATATATATATATATATATATGTGTGTGTGTGTGTGTGTGTGTGCGTGTGTGTGTGTGTATATATATATATATATATATATATATATATATATATATATATATATAATATTGTCGATTTAAATATTCATTTATATTACGATATCGTATCGAGAGAGTATACTGCTCAAAATAGACCTAAGATAATCATGCGTGAAAATCAAAGTCCAATTTAGGCCCACTAAATATTATGTCATGCAAATTATTTCATTGATCAAAGGACAAAACTAGTTTATTAAACATCGTTTTCAAAGAATGTTAACGCCCTTGATGTATTGTTTATCGGCTGTAGGAGACTAAATGACAAGACCCAAGTGCAGTACGATACGTTGAGTTAAGACTCGAGCGGCAGCAAAGTCAACTTCAAAATGCTTCGGTATGCTGTTACGAAGCTAGAGTTGAGAATAAAATTAGAAATCGTGGACCCATCGGTATATATTTTTCCTTACTTTGCAAAATAATTATCTTTAATACGTTGAATAAGTCTACTCTATTCTAATGTAATTTATTTCAAGTACAGCACCTTTGAAAGGAATGTTGTTTATTGTTAAGTAAATAATCTGGCACCTGCATATGGCAATATTTTCCATACGAACAATGAATTAAGAAACTACGCCAATTCTTCGTTGGCCGTCTGTACAAAGGTTATAGCTTTCGTCCAACTGCAGTGGACTGTGTGTATATGCGTGTGTGTGTGTGAGGGAGAGAGAGAGAGCCTGTGTTTTTTTACCTGTGCTACCTGGGCATTTGACCTCGCAGGGAAATTTGCCGTCATTCAAGTCGACGATAAATCAGGTCAAGCCCAGAGGGGAGGTGAGGCTCGCTTCCCCCACCTTCCTGTATAACATACGAGACTCTGCGCTATATTGTGGTGGCCCGAGAGGAGATTGTTCTCATTTGCAGCAGCGCATTATATGGTTTACGAAAATGAATTGGACGCCCCGGACATGTTTACGCGAGGGGGCCAGAAGGGAGACGTCTGCTTTGCGTGTTCACCAAGACTTGCACTGAAGAGGCTTTTTCTCCAAAACAGCGCTCTCTCTCTCTCTCTCTCTCTCTCTCTCTCTCTCTCTCTCTCTCTCTCTCTCTCTCTCCTTCGTGCGTTCGATCGCGGGAACTAGAGATCATACTGTAATATAATAATAATAATTATTATTATTATTATTATTATTATTATTATTATTAGTAGTAGTAGTAGTAGTAGTACAGTTTGGGATTTTGTTCTTACTACTATATTTCTGGCGAGTTTCTACAGTATATCCAGGTAGTGGTCCTTGTTACGTTTTGGGGGTCGTCATTGTTTGTGTCCCATCAATACTTCATGCATTGTCGGGACAAAATCTCGTAGGTGAGTTAATTTCTCTCTCTCTCTCTCTCCTTCCTTTACATACAAGATATGTGAGACGTGGAATAAACTGCCACCAGAAGTTGTAAACAGCAACAGTGTGGAAGAATTTAAAAGAAAGTTAGACAAAATCATTAGGAGGACACTGTGAATGCACAGTAAAACCTGCTCCTACAGATAAGCGAGCACACGGTCTCCTCTTAGGAGGGACTAACAAGTCTTCGAGACATCCTCATCCTTGTAACTCCTTGTAACTACTGATGTCCATCGCTCGTTCATTGTTCCCACTTATTTCCCTCTCCTCCGTCGCGATTTCCCATCTCCTAACTACCATTCCCCCCATCGTTCGAACAGCTTCAGCCGCTGTGGCCAGAGAAATGGTGAGAGACATAACGTTCCCTTATAGTCATGGACGCCATAGGGAGATTGCCGTTGGGGGCGTCGTGTGGCATTGAAAATGTGTCCGTCGGAGGGCGCAGGGCGTCTACTGTAGCGTCCGTATAGTTGTCGGGGTACCTCGTTAAGTGGCCCATTGGTTTCTAAATCGTTGTAGGGGAGCTGCCGTTACGGCTTCGAAGAGTCCATAGACCCTCTTCGACCCTCCGTCGGTTTTGGAGGGTTTAGGGGAAGGGGACCACAGGAACCTTTGCTGAGTTTTGTAGGAGCCTCTCCTCTCTTCCTCCTCCTCCTCCTCTTTGTATGTTTTCTCTTACTCGGGGAGTAAGCCTACAAACTACTTCGTTGTTGTTGTTGTTGTTGTGAGGGCAGAAAAGATGTGTGGCAGAGCCTCAAAAGGTCTGAAAAAGGTGTTTGGCGTCGAGTTAACGATACAGGAATTTTAGGGTATAATATTTATGATTTATTTATCAGAATGAAAATGTAAAAAATAAATCATGTGCATGTTGAACAGTACAGATAAACAATTTCTAATAAAATATATCGTATTTATTTTCATTTTCCTTGGTGGAACAACCTTCTATTTGAATAGGTTTTAGCACCTTTTAATTGACGTCAAGTTAGGAGTATAATGTTGACAACTTATGCGCGTGGGGACAGTCTTGCACGCATCCCAAGTAAGCTGGAGGTCGGATCAAGCCTTGTTTCCTCTGTTTCTCCCCAGTTTGCGAGAGGGACAGTGACAACCATTCGACTCTGGTGCGGTAACCAAGTTGTACGCTTAGTGCTAAATAGGGTTATTTATTCATTTTCCTCTTCATTATTAGAGTTAATTTTATTCTTGAGATTTGTCCGTTTGATTCTCTTAGTGTTTATAAGCAGACTAACCACTTTCTAGCTCTTAACGTAGAGGTCAAGAGAATATTTGTTTATTTATTTATATCTCTCGTCCCAGTACATTCCCTTAGTAATACGCTCTGATACTCGGAAACGTTTAGGGGTCGACATTCTTTATGAGAGAGAGAGAGAGAGAGAGAGAGAGAGAGAGAGAGAGAGAGAGAGAGAGATTTGAACTGGAGCAGCAATCATTTTCATAAGATCCGTGCATCGGTCTTTAACAATCAGACTCTGTATATAAATAGGAACAACTATTGATAACAGGTGATTTGAAGGACAGATCGGAGACTGCATGCTGATTCGGGAGTATCTCACAAGAGAGAGAGACAGAGACAGAGAGTGTGTCCTCCTCCAAGACCAAGGATTGTTGCATCACTCCCCCGAAATGATGAGAGACAGCTAGCTTGGCGAGACAGAGGAAGAAGCTCTCTGCTCCGCTCCTCTCTTTTGAGTCTTCGTGAATGACGCAGTCAGTGGACGGACGCGCCTTGCGTCCTTCTTTGGTCGGCGGTCACAATTGGGCTCCTCGGGACGTCTTCCCATTCATCGGAAGGAAAAACTTGCTTGGCTTGCTTGCCCAGGCTTTCGATCAGAAGACCGAAATCGCTTCTTCTATAAGAGTGGACTGCTTTCCGTTTGGGCTCGAATGCGCCTCGTTCGAGGTCGTGTTTATTTTTGGCGACTTCTCTTAGACCACTAGAAATCGTCTCTTGTGTTTTTTTATGTTTTTTCATGAAAGTGTCGTCATAATGAAGGAGGCAAGACCCCCAATATTTTATCTCTCTTTCTTTTTGTAATACAGTTGTCAAAGATGAAAATGTAGTAGTCAGTTTCACTCCTTGGAAGCCATTGCTTTTTTTATTAGGATTATCATAAGTAGTTGCAACTTGGATTCTTTTTTTTTATTTAAAGTAGTTGTAACTAGATTTCTTTTTTTATTTAATGAGTCACTAATATATTAATATCGTATTGGGAACTTTCGGAGGATTCAAGTAGGAGTTTAGTCTTTCATCCAACTCTCTCTCCTCTCTCTCTCTCCAATTTGCGACCTGCGTCAGTCAACTAACAGAAAGTTTATCCTCATTGCTGCCTCGGTGGCTGCGAGGTTTGATTCTCAGGCATTCGACTGAGGGGTCAGAGATGTATTTCTGGTGATAGAAGTTCGCTCTCGGCGTGGTTTCGGAAGTCACGTAAAGCCGTTGGTCCCGTTGCTGAATAACCACTGGTTCCATGGAACGTAAAAACACCATACAAACAAAAAAACACCCATGCCATTCCTTTCTTCGTCCAGGGAAAACTAGAGAGAGAGAGAAGAGAGAGAGAGAAAACAGAGAGAGAGGAGAGAGGAGAGAGAGCGAGAGAGAGAGAGAGAGAGAGAGAGAGAGAGAGAGAGAGAGAGAGATTAATCTAGTCCGAACAAGACTTCACTTCCTCCCTGCGAGGTGGATTCTACGCTGAATAATCAGCGTATTAAGGAAGGCAGATTTTCTTTTTCTCTCTTTTCCTCGCTGATGGATGCACATCGTTAGAAGCAGATTATATCTAATGAACCTCTGCAACCTGAGTCTTTATTCTGCTCCCCCTTCTGTCTGGAGCCTGAGTTTACTACTGCTTACTGCTTCTGCCTTTTCTGGGCTTTAAGTCGTCGGGACTCCTTTGCCTGTCTGTGGTCCTGTGGGAGGTCAGCAAGCCAAAAATGAGTTATGTAAGAATGGCACATATACACACACATATATATATATATATATATATATATATATATATATATATATAATATCATATATATATATGTGTGTGTGTGTATGTTTGTCTATATTTATAAATGTGTGTGGCTCAGTGTGTTAATCTTCCTGTTTTTGTAAACGCTTCTGGGATGGAGTTGCTAGCCCTTAAACCTTCTCTGCCCTGGCTGTGAGCTGTGACCCACCTAAGTCGACTAACCACCATGCTTAAATTATGCTGCCTTAGTAGGAGCCAGTATAATGTGTATTTGTGCATAAATGTGCAAGTACATATGCACATTTTAATATAAACACTTCACGTGTTAATACTCTTTCAGTGCACCATTGATAGCATCATTTTGTGCAATTCTGAGTTGCAGGACATACAGTGATTATATATATATATATATGTATATATATACATATATATATATATATATATATATATATATATATAATATATGACTGGTTAAAAATGTTCTGTAACAACAGAGTTCCATCTAATAAAAGGAGCCCTAAAAATAAAAACACCAAAATAGAGAAAAAAGTACTATATTTCAGAGACTGCTGTCCCTCCCTTCTTCATCTACCTGAAGAGGGAGACAGCAGTCTCTGAAATATGAGTACTTTTTCTCTATTTTGGTGTTTTTATGGGCTCCTTTATTAGATATATATATATATATATATATATATATATATATATATATATATATATATATATATATATATATACTCCGTTTTTTCATGAAATGTTGAACCATGAATAGGAAAATCACATGTATTCAGGAAGCGCCTCAGTGGCGTGATCGGTATGGTCTTGGCCTGCCACCTCGGTGGCCGCGAGTTCGATTCTCGGGCATTCCACTGAGGGATTAGAGATGGGTATTTTTGGTGATAGAAGTTCACTCTCGACGTGGTTCGGAAGTCACGTAAAGCCATTGGTCCCGTTGCTGAATAACCATTGGTTCCCTGCAACGTGAAAACACCATACAAACAAACAAGCAAACATGTATTCAGGACTTGACCGAACACTAATTGAAAATCTTGCGTTGTGTTCATCTAAATTGTTAGTATATGGTGAGAGTCTGAACACGTCACTTCCCGTTTTGTGACTTCAGATACATCTAGCGTGCAGACTTATTTTCTGTGGAAAATGTGACCACGATGTTGCATTACTCGTGATTTTCTGCTCTGTGGCTGCAAAATTGATCGCATAAAAACAAGGTGGTTTGTCTTGATTGCAGTCATTCGAGGTGATGTCAGATTTCTGGTCAGGGAGACGTATTGGCTGCAAATGGGTCTTCTTCTTCTTCTCGCGCCGCGAACAAACCTGCGTGTTGCTCGATTCAGCCTTCGTATCCGAACAGTGAACTGTAATCAATTTCTTTGCTCTTTGTTGTCCTTGACCCGGGGCTACAAAAGAGGTTTAGTTGTTGTCCCGTTGGCCATTGCAGTATATATATAATAGTTTGTTACCGGGTAATGGAATCCAGTTAGTTTAAGATGAAAATATACTGATGGCCAGATTGAAATCAGAAGGCCGTTTGGTGCAAGCTGTGGTTTTGACCACACGATGTGACGTCGTTCGCTGATGCTGCAAGATGCCCCCCTTTCCCTCCACTCTTTTTCCTTCGGTGACCTCGGTGGTAATTGGGTCAAAGGAAGTCAGACATACTGAGACACAAGCACCAGGCCTTTGAAAAACCTCGACGTACTCAGAAGAGACCTTTTAGCGGGAATGGGCATTAGTCAATGAAACCGGAGATGTAGTGAAATAGTATTTATATAAAGCAAAAGATTTTGCAGTTTTATTCTCTCTCTCTCTCTCTCTCTCCAACATGTACTAAGATAAATTGACTGATTGCACTCCATGACAAATACAAACAAGAGAAAATGACGCGTTTTACTGTTTACTTTTTAACCATTTCCATAAAATCTAATCACCGTCAGAAATCAGGATAGAAATAAAAGCGCGTGAAAATTGGCGTCTTTAATGAGAGCTGCTCTCGCTCTGAAGACCTTCAGAGAATCGTGGATTCGGCCAGAAGCTTTCCTCAGCTGTGAGGGACGAAGCGTCCCCATGTCAGCATCTTGAACTTTTCCAGACAACTTTTGATAGAAGTCGATTTTCATGGGTCTCTCTCTCTCTCTCTCTCTCTCTCTCTCTCTCTCTCTCTCTCTCTCTCTCTCTCTCATCTCCTCGTACTTCTTCCTGATGGATACCATGTTTATTCTATGGAAGCTTGAATTTCAAATCAGTGGCCCCTGTGAGATTGTTCCTTATGAATTAGGTTTCTTCTTCTTCTTCTTCTTCTTCTTCTTCTTCTTCTTATTCTTCTTCTTCTGAATAATAATGATAATAAAAATAGATTTGTATTTTCATTCTCAATTTTTCCAGTCCTCGTTATATGACCTCTTATTTTTATCATCACATCCACTCGTCTTTTGTAATCCTCTTCTCTCTTCTTAATTTCCATTCTCCGGCGGATCCATGGTCACCTCCATCATCTCGTCGTATCCGTTTTATTCCTGATCTGTGGCGTCTGTGTCGTCACCCTCTCTCTCTCTCTCTCTCTCATGAATCATAATCAAATAAATAACCAACCAAGTAATAAAATCCAAAATAAGAAAGAAACAAATAAAGAGAGAAATCAAGAATATCAGGTAAAAGAGAAAAGCAAAACCACCAATGAGATATGCAGAGTGTCAGCAAAAAATTCAAAACATCAGCTCCGAAATTCTACTCAAGAGATAATAACTGTATTTATTATGCAAGAGGATATTGCAGAAACGGAGAAAATTGCAGATTCGACACAAAATGAATAATTATGATGAAGGAAGATCAAATATTATGGAAAAGTTGGATTTTTTAATGTCAGAATTTCTGGAAATGAAAAAAAAGAACAACATACCAGAACAGGAAGAGACATGGGAAAATCCTTATTACTACCAGTATTAAATGACGGAGAAAAACACGCAAACCATCATAGTGATGAATGCGCAGGGTTTAGTTACGAGTAACTCAAAAAGAAAAATAGAGTACTTAGAAGAACTAACCCAACCCAAAAAGAAAAGAAAATAGATATAATGAATATAAAGTGAAACCTGGTATTCCCAAGAGACTGGGAATGATGATCAAATAAAGGGTTCCAAACTTATAGATCAGATAGAAAAAATAGGAATCAAGGGGGAACCGCATATATGGAAAGACAAAAAAACAAGGAAAAATATATGAGAAATATAGTAACTCAGAATGTGAACTAAATAGCGGTAGAATTTGAATCTGAAAAATTGATGGAACATAGTAATATATAGACCTCCTAATACTAAAGAGTTTGACTTAATAATTGAAAAATTGGATGATATATGTAGAAATCACAAGGACTGGACTATTCTCCATATCTGGTGACTTCAACTTTCCTTTCGTAGAATGGAAAGAACGAATAGGAAGATTGTGGTTGTACTTATACATATAAAAAAGAGAGTAATAGTAGTGCAGAAGATAAGAGGCAATTTGAAAAGCTATTAGATATGCTACTAGAATACAACATTCAACAAATAAATCACTGCCAACAAGAAAAGGAAAATACTTTAGACCTAGTATTTGTGACGAGATGAATTATGTTAAAGAAATAATAGTTTATAATGCGAGTATTTCAGACCATAATGTCATAGAATTAACAGTTCACTTCCAAAGCAAGTGAAAATAGAGATAAGCAAGAAATGAAAAAGTGGGAAGGATATGGAAAATACAACTTCTACAGTAAAAATATATAAAATGGTCAGAAATTAATGAAGAATTAAACAAAGATTGGATAACATTTTCGTAAGTGATGACATAAGGGTAATACGGAGATATTATATAAAATATTGGAGAAAATAGTGGAAAAATATATACCGAAGAAGAAAAGTAACATCATTCATGCATACCAAGAGACAGAAGGATCTTGTTCCAGAAAATCAGAAAGTGGAAAAGGTCTTGCAAAAGAAAAAAATGCATGGAAAGTATAGAACTAAAAAGTAAGATAGAAAATGCAGAACAAAAGATTGGATACAATCAAAAGAAAATGAAAAAACGGGACTTGGAAGAAAAAAACCCTATTAAATATCAAGCAAAACCCCAAACTATTATACTCATATGCGAAGAAGATGAATAAAAGAGAATAGAAATAGGCCCCTCTGAGAATTGAAGGGAGATTAACGAATGAAAAAAGGAAATTTGCAACATACTGGCAGAACGATATAAGAGAGAATTCACCCCTAGAATAGATAATGAAGATAATGATATAGAAGTAAGGGAAGAAAATAGTGAATATTTAGCTGACATAGAAATTAATGAAGCTGATATTGTGCAGGCAATTAATGAAATTAAAAATGGAGCTGCTGCAGGGCCGGATGGAGTCCCTGCTATTTTGTTAAAGAAAGTAGTTCATTATATCGCAAAAGCCACTTGCAATATTATTAGACAAAGTGTAGATACAGGCAAGTTTATGATGAGCACAAATTAGCATATATCACCCCTACTTTCAAAAGTGGATCAAGACTAGAGGCAAGTAATTATAGGCCTGTGAGTCTAACATCACATATTATGAAAGTGTATGAAAAAGGGTAATGAAGAAAATATTATGAAACATTTAATAAAAAAATAATTTGTTTAATATAGGACAACACGGTTTCGTACCCGGAAAAAGTACACAAACCCAACTGTTAGTCCACCGTGAGAACATATTCAAAAATATGCAAAAGCGGAAATGAAAACAGATGTGGTTTATTTAGACTTTGCAAAAGCTTTTGACAAAGTAGACCATAATATATTAGCAAAGAAAATTAGAAAACACAATATCGTAGATAAAGTAGGAAGATGGTTAAAAGAATTTTTACACAACAGAAAACAGATAGTTATTGCAAACGATGAGAAATCGGATGAAAGCCAAGGTAATATCCGGTGTGCCACAAGGTACGGTGCTAGCTGCAATATTGTTTGTTATTATTATGATTGAAGAAATAGACAGGTAATGTTAAGGATTCGGTAGTGAGTAGTTTCGTTGATGACACAAGAATAAGTAGAGAAATTACTTGTGATGAAGATAGGAACGCTCTACAAAGAGACCTTAACAAAGTATATGATTGGGCCAGAGGTAAATAGGATGGTATTTAACTCTGATAAATTTGAATCAATAAATTATGGAGACAGAGAAGGAAAGCTATATGCATATAGGGGACCTAATAATGAGACAATCACAAATAAGGAAGCAGTTAAAGACCTTGGTGTGATGATGAATAGGAACATGTTATGCAATGATCAAATAGCCATTCTGTTGGCAAAATGTAAAGCAAAAATGGGAATGTGTGTTACGGCACTTCAAAACAAGAAAAGCTGACACATGATTATGCTTTATATATATTCGTAGTCCACTTGAATATTGCAATATGATATGGTACCCACACTATCAAAAGGATATTGCACAAATAGAGAATGTACAAAAGGTCCTTTACAGCTAGAATAGAAGAAGTTAAGGACCTAGACTACTGGGAAAGACTACAATCTTAAAATTATATAGTCTAGAAAGGAGAAGAGAACGCTACATGATAATTCAGGCATGGAAACACATAGAAGGAATAACAGAAAATATCATGGAACTAAAAATATCAGAAAGAGCAAGCAGAGGTAGATTAATAGTGCCCAAAACTATACCAGGAAAAATAAGGAAAGCACACAGGACATTAATCCACTAGCACCAGCATCGATAATGCAGCGTCTATTCAATGCGTTGCCAGCTCATCTGAGGAATATATCAGGAGTGAGCGTAGATGTGTTTAAGAATAAGCTCGACAAATATCTAAACTGTATCCCAGACCATCCAAGATTGGAAGATGCAAAATATACCGGAAGATGTACTAGCAACTCTCTGGTAGACATTAGAGGCGCCTCACACTGAGGGACCTGGGGCAACCCGAACGAACTGTAAGGTAAGGTAAGGTAAGGTCTCTCTCTCTCTCTCTCTCTCATCTCTCTCTCGTCTCTCTCTCTCTCTCTCTCCTCAGGGCCGTTGTTCTCCTCCATCCCATCCTCATTTTCCCGTGGCACCGTGGCTAGCCCTGATCACCTCTAGTTGGTATTCCTCGCAGTGCTGGCCCTTCCACCCATCGTGAAGGGAAGAAGTGGCCGTCAGGGGAAGGGGGTTTCTTGGATGGGGAAGTGCCTATGAAGTTTCGGGAGGGGGGTTGTTGAGTTAGCGTTTGGGGGTGGTGTCTCTTTTTGGTAGACGTAGGGAGTTCATCGGGCATTAGGAGAAAGGGTTTTTTAATGTTTTTGTCCAGAGAAAAGTCTGTCTGTGGCGTTAGGGAAGAAGGGATGTGGATGGGGGGAATGGGGTTCTGGTTTGATTGGTGGGGTTACCTTGGGAAGTGAAAGCACTTGTCGAAAAGGGGAGGAATTCTTTGGGTTGGGGGATAAGGGGGGAGGTTACTTCGTGAATAGAGAGGGGAGGGTCCCAAGGAAACCGTGTTCTTGAAAAGGGGAGGGAGGTTCCTTCTTGACCTCTCAGGGTTGATGGAGGGAATTTTGGGGATATTTAAAGAGGCGGAGAAGTCGCCCCCTTCCATCTGAATTATCGGTCACCAATGTGTCTTGGGTGTAATGTAGCAGGAGAAAATGTCCTTGTCAGGATTTCACGGTCTCTGATTGGCCTAGTTAGGCTTCCCTTTGTTGTTACTAACGATGGTGCATTTGTTGTGTAGCGCCTGTGGTGTGGTGGAGAGGACTAACCTTATTACGTGCGGAAGAGAGCGTAGAATGGTCGTTGTTTTCTGCTGCTCCCATGTAATACAGAATTTATATTTGGATATGCTCCCCCAGACGCCTGTTAATCTTGCATAGTCTAGCCATCTGGTTTTCAGTTGTTCTTTCGGAATGAGCTTTTTCTCGTTCCATGGTTTCCTCACCCTTATTGCTTCTTACCGAACTACAAAAACGTGGACTTCTTCGGGCGTATGAAGAGACACCCGTGAAAACACGCATGTAAGAATGTTTCCATTTATCACGTATTCATTCATATGTATGTTTGCATGTACGAGTTGCGTATACAGGCAGATTGCCTTATACGCAGCAGGGTCCAGGTGTTCTCTGGCCTCGTCTGCGATAGGTGTCGGGCTGTGCCAGTCACTTGTTAGAACTGTCATTCGAGGGTGACTTGTCCAAATAAAGTGTCATCCAGCACAAGGGGAGACAAAAGAGGGGAAGGCGAGACACACACACACGCACACAGAGAGAGAGAGAGAGAGAGAGAGAGAGTAGAGAGAGAGAGAGTCGAGTG
>NC_061091.1:67502546-67524307 GCF_015104395.2 Macrobrachium nipponense
GAGTCGAGTGATGTGAGGACATGAGAGTGGAAGAAAGAACGGCGGACGAGGGAGAGAGAAAAAAAGAAATGAGAAACAGTAGTGATGGTAGTGAATGGTAGCAATAAAGGACGCACGCACACACCAACACACACACAAAGTATTTGTATCAATTTAGAGAGAGAGAGAGAGGGCGGGGGGTGGGGGGGGGGGGGGGGGGGGAGACAGGCACTGAGAGAGGGAGCACATTCAAAGGAGTTGGATTAGCTGAACACGTAGTGGAGAAGGTAGCCCGCGAATGATTAAATCCGGAATGTGCTGCTGAGGGGCTTCAGTGCTAAAACATGCACTGGGACGAGGGGAAATATGAAGTCCCCTGGATTCCGTCCGAAGAGGGGAATTCCGGATTAAGAAACATTTCAGAGGGAGGGAGCCTCTCGCTCATTGCTAATTGGTTTAGACTGCATAGCTATGGGTATGCTTGGCATTGCCGGTACGCCGATGCATTCTTGATTTTGAGGTGTTGTCCTCACTGTCATCTGGAGGAGCGTTTCCCTCATTATCCTCTTGAGGTGGTCTACCACCGGTGGTCTTCCACCTAGGCGGCATTCGCTGCTCCTTTCTTCGTGGTCCTTGTTCGGGTTTCCATGGCAATCGCGGAGTGAAGAAGAAGAAGAAGAAGGAGCGCTGCTTAACTGCTCTCATTTCATGTTCGTGTCGTCATTATCATAAACTGCTGGAGCAAATATGCGAAATGCGTATTCAAGTCTCTCGGTTCTCCTTCCAGGCATTCATAATTAACGAGTGCAGTCCGTCATGCGTGGAACACCTTCTTATGCATTTATATGACGCCCTTGCTCAGATTCTCTCTCTCTCTCTCTCTCTCTCTCTCTACGTATAACATAACGACTACATTTCTTGACACTAATATTTTCCTCTAAGGATTGCTCCATAGGGCAGACGCAGAGAGTATACTACTGTGAATAATTTTTTTTTGCTTTTTTTTATGTGGAAGTGCAACGAGGCTTTAGGTTTTATTACCATCCCCTCCTTTGAAGTAGTCATGTGCTTACTTGCCGTAACCAAAATGATAATGTTATTATTATAATGTCTTTATTAGGGAAAAACTCTCTATCACGAGAGTATATATAATATTCTAAAGGGTCCACAATAATACAAAGTGTAAAAAGTCTGTGTATAATTTTGAAGACGGACTTTTTACACTGTATTATTGTGGACCCTTTAGAACAATGTCATTATTTGAACTGTTTTTCAGTTGTCTTACGCGATCGATAACTGTCGGGAGTTACGTGCACGGTATTCGTAAAAATTAAATTGATATAAATTATTCATCGTGGCTTTAAAAATTGGCTGAATATAAATATTGCAGTTGATGATGGTGTATTCATGTATGTATTACAAAAGCACCCCAGTGCATTTGCTGACCTTCTTTCTTTGGAACAATTTCTGCGGTGGAGAATTCAGAAGGTATACAAGTTCATTCATTTCATGATTAGAATCCGTCGGTCTGCGGCCTTAAACGAGATAAATGCTGGTCTACAGCCATTCATTGGCTGTTTGGAGATAGCTCTGAAAATCGGTATTCAAAAAAATCTATATCCTTTTGTGGCTTTTAGCTAAGGTTTATCCGTCAGATGCAACTGGGAGTTGTGAAAGGTGGTCAGAGAGAGAGAGAGAGAGAGAGAGAGAGAGAGAGAGAGAGAGAGAGAGAGAGAGAGAGACTGCAGACAGTGAATGGCTTCAGCTCTTAGCACCGGTATCAACACCAACGCTGAGAGCCAAAGGAGAGGGAGTGTTACTATTTTGGGCAATTAATTATTTTCCTGTTCGTTGTGCTTTTCCACGACTTAAATTCACGATACTGCTAAATGATGTTCCCTTTTCAATTATGTCTTATTTTATTTCTTGTGAAAATAACAACCAGGTTTTTCATGACATCATCATCAGGCAATCGTCATTTCTGCCTTTACCTCTTATCAATAAGCATCTTGGGTGGCGTCGCCAGCCCCACGGTTTTTGTTGGTGACCCATCCATGTACTGACCAGACCCGTTTTCGACCAGCGCTACTCATCTTTGTTACGTTGAGAATGGAACTACCGCGTGGAAGTTGGCACCCATTATTAATATGGTTAATATTCAAGTAGTAATTACGAATGAATTATTATTTCGAAAATTGTCGTCCAACTGTGTTGGAGAGAGAGAGAGAGAGAGAGAGAGAGAGAGAGAGAGAGAGAGAGAGAGCATGGATATGGGGATGTGGTGGAAAGAGGTTCTGCATAAAAAATGATGGCAAATGTGTATATGTTTTGTGCAACAACATAATTGTCCCCCTCCCCCCAAATTGTACATAAATTAACTTGAATTGTGAGTCCATTAGACTACGAATTTCATAATCCGTATAGAGTGAAAAATTTTATCAATTTTGTTGCTGTTCTTGTTATGAAAATTGTAGTTGTTTATGTGATTTTTTGATTGATTAAAAAAAGCGCTTTTGATAATGACGACTATGGCGCTCTATTTTTGCCAAACCGTATGAAAAAAAAATAACGTAGACTTGGCTAATGTTTAAACTAATCAAACGAGTACTGTAGTGACTATTACTTTGTTGTTGAAAACGCCGAATTTGTATGAGTTACACCCTTTGCCGAACGTCTCTTTGATACACATTCAATTTTTATCAATTATATATTTATAGTTTTGGCCTCTGAAAAAGAATGGCGCCTTTGATGAGCCGCAATCTTTTATCAAGAGCCTTTTGATCACTTCATTTCATTTGTTTTCCTCTTTATTAGCTCCCGTGACTGAAGCCCCGGTGGTGGCACTTGCTACCTCTTGAATTCTCTCTCCTCTCGCGTGTTCCCTTACTACTGTCTACCATTAACGTTAGACTGGACTTACCCTTCCTTCGTCTATTGGAATGTTGGCGTTGATAATCGCAGTATTATACCATGGTGATTGTCTTTATGTAATTTGCGTAATTAGTTGTCATAGGCAGATATGTTACTCACCTGTTTCATCTGCCATTTTGAATTAGTTACCATCAGCCACGTGTGTGTTCAGGGGCGTTATTTAGCGGAGGTTGGGAGGTGGGGCACCTGTCCCTCCCAAGACTCAAGTTGCCCCACCCTGCCATCCCAACCAAGAAGTAATAGCAGTTGGTTTTCCATTATGCAAGTGTGTCATCACATTTAGTTATATCTACCTATTGTTCCGTCTATCTATATTTCTCTAGCACACACATTGTTTGTTTGTCTACCTATGTGTCTGTCTCTATGTACTTTTATATTATTTTATTTTCATTATGGTACTCAAATTATCAACATTATTCTTTTTGTATTTCATAATCATAATACAAATTCCACTACACTAATGATGCAGTTGTTTCACCATTTTCATTAATGCCCGGCATTGCCAGCCGATGGTACTGTAATTTGATTTATAAAGTATATTTTCATTAAAAGAAAACTATGTTTCCTTTTGAATTGTGCAATCATAAATATATGAAATTTCCCGGAAATATTACGTGCCTTGATCTTTGTCCATTTAAACTATAGTAGGTTCACATCAACCGTGCATTTGACGTCTAGGCCAGTCCCTTAAGACGCTCCTGATTGGCTGTTGATAAGCCAATCACAGGACTGGAAACTCTCAGTCTCTCTTGAGAGTTCACATAGGTAGGATGAATGTTGCCACCTCTTCTGAGAAATACTTTTGAAAGACGTATCCCTCAGGAATGGTGGAACATTCATCTTGTCTATGAACTCTCTTAGCCTGTGATTAGCTTATCAACAGCCAATCAGGAGCGTCATAAGGGACCAGCTTTAACATCAAATGAACGGTTGATGTGAATCTATTATAGCTACAGTAATGATGAGATAAACAAACGGTAGCGGGAGTATATAATTTCTGCTGAAATATGTTGCTGATGTGGCTTCCAAAAAGCACATCAAAAAACTCGCCAAACCGACTTTGCCCCACAACACAAATCTGAAATGACGCCGCTGTGTGTGTGTGTGTGTGTTTCATCCTTTACCGAAATCTTGTGTACTACTTTTCCATGTTTCAACGTGCGCCATACGCGAGTTTGCATGTAGGGTGAAGCGTGTCCCTGTACATACCTACTGCAGTGGGAAATCAGTCACAGCGCAGATGGGGAGGTCTGCGGAGACGTCAGAGTTCGAGAAAGAGCGTCTGCGGTTTCTTTGTCAGAGGAGATTGGCTCTCTTATGAAAGCCCTGTCTGCCCCAGACAACGCCGCCTCTTCTCAGGCTCCGTCTTCCGTCTGGTAGGCAGCACGAACACCCCTTTCGGTGTAAAAAGACAGAGACGTTGTTTCCTTTACTAATTGTACATATAATTTAATTGGTTTGGCGAATGGCTTCAGTCTGGATTACTGCACGAGGTGTGCGCGCAACTCTACCCATTTTGTCGCCTCGGCGGGATTGTATTGGCGGTTGTTGTCGTGGGGCATTTGTCTTTATATATTTACTATTTACTGTTCCATATGAATGCACGTATATGAGTGAATAGTGAACAGTCATTCCCAGTGAAGTCCAGAACGTTCAACTTTTACTGTCGGCTCCATAAATGAATCCTGTCTGTTTTCTTTCGAAGTTATTGCTGTGACCGTATTTCAGTTTAGTGGAGAGAGAGAGAGAGAGAGAGAGAGAGAGAGAGAGAGAGAGAGAGAGTTTATTGGCGCACGCGCCTTTAGTCATTTAAACTTGGACATTTTGTGATTAGATTAAAGCTCTCCAATGTCTGGAAAATGTTGGACTCCTTCCCTTCGGAAGTTTGCAGCGAGTGGCTGCATATTGCAACCGGGTGAGGTTTTCCATCGCCTTTGATGTCGCTCTCAAAAGGCGAATATTGCCTACTCGACTGCGGAGCCTCTCACCCTCCCCTCTCTCTCTTTTATGAATAATTGTCGATAGGAGGCGGTTTTTAAAAATTGCATTGGAAGGGAAATATTGATTGTTTTTGTTGCTTGTGTGTATGCGTGGTTTATGAACGCAAGTTTTATATTTAGCGTAGTGAAAGATAACATAATCGTATGGTTTCTCAGTAACTTCAACGTAAATTGGAGAATTTTCCGACTTCGTCCATCGTAGGAGTTCACTTGCTTAACCTTTGTCCTTTGTTTGGTGTTTTGACGTTGCATGGAACCAGTGGTTATTCAGCGAACCACGTCGAGAGTGAACTTCTATCACCAGAAATACACATCTCTAACCCCTCAGTGGAATGCCCGAGAATTGAACTCTTGGCTACTGAGGTGGCAGGTCAAGAACATACCGATCCCGCCACTGACGCGCTTGCAACCAATCTGGGGGTCCGAAGTTCGATTCTCGGCTCGGCCAACGCTGAATCAGATGAATTTATTTCTGATGATACGGGTTCCTAGCCACGTAAAAATATCTAATCCTTTAGGCTACCCCTAGGAGAGCCGTTCATCAGCCCTGTGCTCTGGTAAAACTAATAGTATATACAGAACGTTTAACTCCTTTAGAATTCACTAGTAAGCAGCAGTTGAAATATATAGTTAGGCCTCATATTGACCTACGTAGTTTTTTAGTGCCATAACAGTACTATTCCTTTCCTAATTCCATCGCTTCTATTTCTAGGTGACCACCTGAAGATGTGTCAGGGAGAGACAACATGCTGCACTGACGTCATGGAGCGAAAACTGAGTGTCGAGAGTCGACAGGAATTCGACAACAATCTTAAAAATCTTCTGAACCCTATGGCCAGTCTGCTTGCCAAGAAAAATGTTAAATTAAATGGTTAGTTCCTGGAGTATTCTTCATTTTCACTCAAGTTTTGGTATAGCGATTGTTTTGGGTCATACATGAGAATTCGCAGCCCTTCCTTCTCCTGTGAGATAAATATATTACACAGTTTTTATCCAAATAACATTTCCCATGATGCACCAAACTAGTCAGTACAACACTATACCATTTCTAAATGTTTTATATACCTTATTAAATTTCTTGTTGTTTAAACTACATTCCACTGTGATTTCTGTGCTCTTTATATGACCTTATGTTTTAGATTGTGTTTATGCTTATAAGACTTTCCATTTTGTCTTAGAATGCATCATTATTATTATTATTATTATTCCCAGACCTTTTCGGAAAGCTTTTGAACTTCAGCCGAAGAAGCTTTGATGAGATGTTCAGCAAGACCTATGGAATCATCTACCAGCAGAACGCCTACGTCTTTACGAATCTATACGACAACCTCGAGAAATACTTCAAGCACGGGGAACTAGACCTGAAGGACACAATGGACGATTTCTTCAAGATGCTCTACCAGCGCATGTTCACCGTTTTCAACGCCCAGTATTCATTCACCCCTAAGTACGTTTCTGTGTACTACAGTACTATTTAATTAATAGTCTTTATGTTCTCTTTACTTCTTTATTTCCCATTCGTAAATAGTATGGTCACTATAAAAAAAAATAGTCACAGTATGTACTGAAACCAAGGGGACATACTACATGACCAAGTTGTTGCTCGCTGGTGGGATTCAAACCCACACACAGTAGAAGTAGTGAGGTTATTGCAAGAAGTTTGTGTTCACAGTAGCAAACCGGGAACAGGCATTCTTTTTAGTTCTTTCTAACAGTTATACCAGTAATGCAGAACACGGACTATAGTTTATAGTGATATAGGCTACGCTACCATAAAGAACTTCATGAGTAACTGTAATATTTTAATGTGGTCAGAAATGTAATTTGGTCATAAATTCTAGGTTTATGTTGACAATATAAAGCCCATATTCTATTAAAAAGTCTACATTTTTTTATTAGCCATGAAATTCAAAGTGAAAGTTTTGACCCCTAATCCAGAGTATAAGTTTACTTCACCGGGATAATATATGTTTCCCCTTGAATTAATGTTGATATGGAATAGATTAACTGAATTGAGTCCTAGAGTGATCGTCAGCTTGATAAGCATTTTCTATTCTATTACTGAAAACTTACATTTTTATATTAGGTGGACCTAGTGTCATGTATGAATATCTTTGCTGATGATATTCTGTTATTACTACTCATGTATTTACTATACTGCATATGTATACAGTACTGAGGTGTCAATTGTCCTGACTTAAACATTCGGAGGCTACCATACATTTTTGGACAATTAACTCAGACTAGCCTATTTATAACAGTTCAAACCATAGGCTAATATAAAGGTACCTCATAGGCCTAGGCTACTATACTTCTTGGCCTATCCTTAGCTGGAACAGGTACTTGACATCAGAGACAGTGGAAAGGCCGTCTCCTCGTGGGGGGGGGGGGGGGGGGTTAATATTTCATCTTAACAGTAGGTGGATACATTGTAAAAGCAGCTTATTCCTAGCTGTATTCCTTCAATACCAGTTAGAATCAACACTGATTCTTACACTGGACACCTATTATACTGGTTCCCTGTAATACAAACATTTCATTTAGGACGGCAATCTTGTGCCAAAGAGCATGCAGTCGTTAGGCCTTTAGTCTATGCTACTCATGCCTAACTTTACTGTCACACATCGCAGTTAGCCTGACTTTATATGCATAACATGGGTGGAATTTTCTCTAGAACTGACATTTTCATAAACATATGGAAGCCTAATTCACATCTTAACCTACAGTTAGTTGATGGTACAATTGCAACAACATGCAAACTCAACATGGTGCAACTTACGTAACAGTACCATTACAATTCTTGGTAATTGCCAGTTATATCAAAGTAAAAGTATAAAGAAACACTACCAAGTGTTATGGCAACATATACATTATAAACTGCAACAAGTGCATACCTTTTACAAGGCAGAAATATGTCATTTCAAATGAAAATAAGGGGAGATACATTAGTTTCCCCTCAGCGTTGCCGTACTCGTCTTGAACAGAGCAATTTGAGCTTATGCAACTGCGCACTTGGTTACAGGTACGTACTTACATACGTACACTCGATCATAGACAATCTCAACTTCGAGCGGCTAACTTAACATCTTGATAAGATGAAAACCAATTCGGTTTTCCAGTCCACCAATTTCCATGAGTACAGTCATAAATGCTAAGTGAATGATTTCCATCATTACGCTAGGTACTTACTTTCTTCTGATATTTAAATTATGGTATTTTGAACTTTGCAGGTACTTACAGTGCGTTACTCAGCATATGGAGGCGCTGCAGCCCTTTGGTGAAGTGCCAAAGAAATTAACGACGCAGATAAAACGAAGTTTTGTGGCATTACGGACGTTTGTTCAAGGTCTTGCCACAGGGCGAGATGTGGTTAAGAATGTTCTCAAGGTTAGTGTCCCTCTTCATTTGGAGCTGTAACTGTCACTTTTTTCATTCCTTTTTATCCTTATTATTGGAACGTCTGTTTTTTAATAAGAATCTCATATATAAATCTAAATACAAAAAAATCTTTGTTCTTGAAGGACAACAGACATTTGACTTTTGCCTATTTTATTTATTCAGGAGAACCTTAGTAAGACTTGTGTACACGAGTTGATGAGGATGACCCATTGTCCCACCTGTTCGGGTCTCATGAATGTGCAAGCTTGTATGCCTTACTGCAGAGATGTTATCAATGTTTGCTTAGCCCACCATCAACCTCTTGTTGCTCATTGGATTGAATATGTTGGTAAGTGCACTTTGTATTGTAAAAGCAGTTTTACAGATGCTACATAATCTTTTCATTTCAGTTTTGTATTTGAGATATATAGTACTCTAGAGCTATCACTAATGCTCTTAATGATATAGTTTTATAGATGTAATCCATCTGGATTTAGATAAAATTTTACTTTGATTAGAAATTATTTAGAAATGATTAAAAACCAACATTTTACTGTATCATATTAATGTACTACAATGAAAGGTATGTATTACTACGTATACTTTTCATTGCTTATATTAGTACATAAGTAGTCATTAATAAGTTAAGGGCGAATTTTATTTACTCATCTTTTTTCTCTTTTTGACAGATGCTATGGTGATTGTGGGTGACAGGTTGGAGAACCCCTTCAACATTGAAAATGTTGTGCAGCCAGTTAATTATAAGGTGTCTGATGCTATCATGAATTTCCAAGAAGCAGGCCATGAAATTTCAACCAAGGTACATGACCTTTGAATCATTATAAAAAAAAAGGGGGGGGGGGGGAAGACATGTTGCAAAGTTAGCTCTGATAGATACTTTGGATTTTAAGAGTAAATTAAGAGTTTTAATGGACAATTGTGCTTAGCAGTTATTGATCAGACAAAGAATTAGCTTCTTTTTATGAGTATATATATATATATATATTATATATATATTATATTATATATATATATATATATTATATCTATATATACTATATAATATATATATATAGATATTAATATTACATATAGGAATTGTAACTTTGGACATCATTCAATTTCAAGAAAGCAAATACAATACAAGTCTTAGAGGAGTCAAGATTTGCTGAATTTCAAAGTACGTACATAAATCGATTGTAAATGTGTTGAATAGTTACTTGTATGCCTAAATCATGATTGTATTCGCAGTTACTCCATTTATGATTGTATTTATGATTGTTTTCATTTTTGCTTTGCAGAGGATGCATAAGCTGGTGTTTAGCAGTAATGCACTGATCCCATTGTTGCTTCCTATTGCAGGTATTTCAAGGTTGTGGATCACCCCGACTAGGCCGCAACACAAGGGAGGTTGTCACAGGAGAGCTATCTCAAGAGTTTCTGGAGTTTTCCAACTCCCGCCAGGATGAAGATGTCACCAGAGAAGCTGAGAGCATTTCTGTCAGCAGGCACATTCATGAAATCAAGACCAAGGTAGTTTCAAGCAAACAATTTCATTTTTCCCTCAAAATAATTATTATTATTATTAATAGGGTTAGTTTTTCCAGACCTCTGAGTCTCAAGTAGACTCTTCTCGGGCTGTTCTCAGGGATCAATCCTGAGAAAAAAAAAAAAAAAAAAAAAAATTAGACTTTATTTGAGAAACCCGTCTTATTTAAAAATTTATGATTTTATTAATTGAAAAATCCCTGCTTTCTCCCCCGCAAGAATCATTTTTCATTTCCGAACTCCGCAGATAAATAGATCTTTCCTGGGTCCAATTTGGGCACTCAACAAGCAAATGCTGTACTGTCATGGGTGTTTGACATCTGTTTACATTTCACTGGGTCAGCATGGTGGTGTTTGACATCAAGTGAACCATGTGAGAATCTTGTGTGTCCTATACGTAGCCTTGCTAGGATCACCTCTTTTGCTCTTTCCTCCTGTGAGGATGTTCTCACAAAATAACTTATACAATTTAGTAGGCTTTATTCCACATTTCTCTTTCTCATGATATGGTTTCATTATGGCGCTTAGGAAATTTATTCTTTTTAAATCATCCATTTAGATGATAGTTTGTATGATTTATAATCAGAATGGATGTGCAAAATTGTAATGAAAGCCTTTATATAAAATGAAGGCAAATTAGGTTTATTGTTCTCGAATCTAGTCTGGCAAGAGGCAGCAAAGGATATGGTGGCTGAGAGAATTTTAATCCAAACATGTAATTCTTAAATCTACTGAGATTATTTTTTTTTTTACCCATATCACCGCTATTAGAATCTTGGCATGAAAGCAATAATGTTCAAGATATGTACCCACTTTTCATCTTGTTACAAATAATCTTGGTAACAGATTTAATTTTCATAAGTTATGAGGCATAATTACAAATATGTTGTATTGGTAGAATGACCATTTGTTAATGAATATTACAGTTGGATGTGTTATTGTGCGACTCATTTCAAGTAGTAATCCTCTTTTTATTTGTCATGTGGTGCCAGTAGATTTAAAGGAAGAAGTAAGTCAAATAGTTTCAAGATTATGATGCATTTGACTCTCATGAATGTATGAGAAATAAGGGTATTGGTACTGTAATTGGTTGTAATTTTTGTTATGCATTAACCATGTTGTGCAAGATAAGTCATTGTGAGGTCTTTGTACAAAAAAACCAAAATCATTAATCTGCAGTAGTAGCATCCTGTAACTGTTTTGTTAAAATGTTCACAAACTCATATTTTTACAGATAAAGAATTCTCGAGATTTTTGGACAGAGCTGCCAAACAAGATGTGTAAGGATGCCATGAGGCAGGACTCTTCTAATTGTTGGACAGGTGTAAAGCTGGGAAAGTAAGTATAGTCTAATATATGCTCAATATAATAGTTAATATATGCACAATATAAATTTATTTTAACCTCGACTTTTTCTGTTAAGTGATGCATAACAGAGAATTTATTTTACCTCTGATCTTTTTAAGTAGTACCTGACCTGAAAGCATCAATTTTGATTGAGATGACTTTTAATGCAAAATTGCAGTTACTCTGCTCTTGCAGTTTCTTTTGTCATTTTTTAACGTGCCTCATTTCATATATACTATAACTTCTGGGGTATTACTCCTCTTAAGAAAGATTCTAACCAATTTTTCTCTCTTATCAACAGATATGATGCCAAACCAAGTTTGAATAGCACTAAGGCAACACCAAGTTCTGAGATGAATGTCCAAATTATGAGGTTGAAGGTGATAACAAGCAAGCTTCAAGAGGCATACAATGGACGAGATGTGTCTTGGATTGATGATGGTAAATATTGATTTATACTTCTTGTTAAAAATCATTTCCAAAGGTTTTCCTCTTATTCACATACCAATCAAAGACCATTTTTTATACATTATCATCTAGTCTAACACTTCTAACCTCTTTTATCAGTAACATAAATACAAAAGATTTTGAAAAACTCCCTTTTATCTCAAGAAGTTTTCAAAAAGTTTTTCAGGAATCAAACAAAATTTTGACCATAAATGTCGGCTTTATTCAACATTTACTGGACATCCTTTGAAAATAGAGTTGAGGCAGCCCCCAGTTAACGGCTATCCGGTTTTACGGTGCTTGTCTAGCGACGCTGTTAACTGGATTTTCTGTGCTGATCTCTTGGTTAGCAGCGCCGATCTCTGGTCAACAGCGCCGATATCTGGTTAACAGCACCGTTAAGCAGGTTTTTAGTGCTGTTATCAGATTTTTGGTTAGTGGCATCGGTCGGGAACGGAATCCCCGCCATTAGCTGAGGACTGCCTGGTATCAGAAAATAACAAATAATGAGAAATGCATGATATATGCAATGTAATAACCCACATATAATCAATGTACAGTAAATTACAAATTAAAGAAAATTGAACTATTCATTCCCATCCATAATGTTTTGCCATTCAGTCCTGGAAACCTACCACCTTTCATGATGAAAATGATGGGGATAATCATTCGTCGGGATTTAAGATTCCTGAACAATATCCTCAGGTATTGGTATTCATTTACTGTATCAAGGAATTTCAGTGAACCTCTGAAATCCCACTCTCTCCTACAATAAAGCCCTAACATAAATAAGCTAACTATAATAGCTTGAACCTTATTGATTATCTATCACTTAGATCCATTTCATATTAATTATATGCTAACCAGACAAGAAATAACATCACTTCTTCACAGCAGTGGCCTCCTTTTCATTTGGAAGGGACAGTAGCTAACCGAAATAACAGATAAAAGCGTCTGAGCCTACACCGATAGAAAAGAAACTCATATATATCATTGTATATGTACGTGAATGCGAGTTGTTGCTATAAAGTATATTTATACACTGTACCCCTTAAAACTAAAATGCTTATAACTGCCTAATTACATAGTTCAAGCAAATATATACCTAATTTATCATACTAAAATAATATAATTTCAAATAAAAATACACCCCAACCATCATCCCAAAAGGACAAATTTTTAATCAATTTCTATTTTTAATAGCTAACAAACCTTCGGTCTTAACAATAAAATAATCTTCTAGTGTCAGCTGGAAACCGGTTAAAAATCAATCAAAGAGTGTAAAGAAAGGAATCCGAGGCATTTGGCAACTCATGCGTTTATGAGGTGGAAGCTGGTCACCAACCAGGCTTGGAACCTCGTGATGTGTCAGTCTTTCTTCCAACCCAGGATATGAGAGGGGCAGCTAGAGATGGGCAGTTAACATTAAGACCTCAGGTTTGTTAGCTATAAAAAATAAATATTGATTAAAAATTTGTCATTTGTTCATACACAGAACAAACCTTCGGTCTTACCAATACTATGATATAAATATCATAGCCTTTATTCTCAAATGCTGCAAGTTTACCTTTAGCTCTCATAATGATAACAATGTTCAGCCACACTTCTGAGACCAACCACTTTCTACTTTTGTAATAGCCTCCAGCTTTTCCTGGATGCTTAAATGCTTCCTTGAATACTTTTCTTGTGGAGGAGTCATCATTGCACAAATCACTATAATCACAAAAAAGCAAACTAACACCACGTGCTGTACACGAAGGGTTGAGATAACAAAGCGGGTGCGAGTCAGACGTGTTGCAGCCAGGGATGCTGGTAAGCGAGTGGTATATCCACTAAGTGTGCCTGATTTGAAAAAAAAATGTTCAGCACTCAATCTGGAAGCAAAAACCCTCAAATCGATATTTCCATTTCACGCTGATAGTATATCCATAAGTATGATATACCATGATCTGTTATCACGGTGCACTACTTTATTGTATTTTGGCATGATTTAGTCTGTAACAAGAATGCAGAGCATCTCATTTGCCTAATTAATCTGGACAGGTTTCATCAGTCAGTAGGAGGCCCATGTCTTAATTTACAGCTGGGTGCAGTTTGAGAGGCGAGATAAAGTTTTGTACTCATTTTAGGGTTTTCATAGTTGTAGGGGCGACTTCATTCTAGACATATTGTTATGTTGACTGTATACATTGTCACACTTTAATCAAGTTGATGTTATCTTGAGAAATCTTTTCAAAATTTCATTATGCTTAGCTTTGTTTCCTCCTGTAAAGATGATAGCGTCCAAGTACAAATGTATTTACAGGATTTTCCTCCTAAACAAATGATTATTGGCATATTGAAAATTTGCCATGCCTTTAGTGACACCAGAATGCAGCCACAGTATAAATGGTTTGTTGTGTTCTTTAGGTATACTAAATAGTAAGCAGTCTTCAGGACAGATGTTAAGAGCAAACAGTTTATATAAATTTTCAATCTTTAGCAATGGATAAATGTTACAGGCCCAGTGTCAAATTTGATGGTACACTATTATATTTGTCAACTCATACTGTTGCGTTCGTTTTTTTCTCTTTTCTCTTCTCTTTATTATTAGTCAGTCTTTTCTTTGGTAGCTTGGTTTGTATTTGTTTCTCTTGTCTATTGTTATATGGGGTAATCTTCATCTATATTGCTTTGTTGTTGAGTTTTTCTTTTCTTAGGAACTTATTGTTATATTGTAGATTACTTACACTGTGGACGTCTGCAGATTCTGAAATCAGATTAATTCAATTCCTTTCATTTATCCAGTCTCTCAGGAGAGTTTGGCATGGATACAATTGGACTCTGGGCAAGTTAAACACCACTTTGTTTATCTTACTTATTATTATAACGCACACAATTCACTGTCTCTTACACAACACAAATTTACACAGGGTACAGAGGTTCTACTGACAATAGCTTTGCGTCCAGAGCTTAGTTCCTAACTGTTCTTCTCTGAGATTTCAAGTGAAGTCTCAGCCTATTCTTTCAATTTGGGCTCCTCCCTAATTTCTACTGGGATACACCCTACTTTCTCTAGAGTGGCTTTTCCAACTTCCGGTGCCACCCCTATATGAATCTTACTGGTTGTCCTAATCTATCGTAACCACCCACTGGAGGTGTCAAAGTTCAGATTTTCCACTGTAATCATCACCTTTTTGTTTTGGCGAAGTTCCTGGGTTTTATTGCTCTTTTTTTTTTAAAACTATGACTGCACTCTGTTTCTACCACTCTCTACCTTCCCTTCGCCTTCATCTACCATAACTCTACTAGTAGATTTCCTAGCTAATATATTCCCTACATAAGTATTCATAGACTTCTGCACTTCTTAACAATACAATACACTCTTATGATTGTTAAACTCGTTCTTCACAGTGACAACCTGCCTTGCAAAAGAGTGAACTTGCATCTGTAACTTCACCTCTGCCAACAGATTATCATCTTATGCAATATTCTAGTGATTAGCAATGTTAAAGTGATGAAATTTAGTTAGGTTTAGTTTTCATTTCACTATAGTATATTTTGCTAACAGTCAAGGACCAACTAAATTTTCAGTACCCAACCTATTAATTTGTGTTAGGATCATTAATCCAAATCTCAGGTTTAGGTTACCTTGTAGGATGGTATCTGGTTTGTACTGTTTTGAAGTGTGACCATGTGGGGTAAAAGCGGCAATTGTTGTACATCATTCACTTCCTTTATTGTCTAATAACAGCATTGATCAAATAGAAGCTTACAAATGAAGGAGTAGCACAGGTAAAATAGGAGTGTCATTATATGTCACAGTGGGCAAATCATTTGTAAGCCGAGCAGGAATTTATTGTGTGGTGGCTTCCACAGAATACTGTAGTTGAAGAGTAAAATTACAAAATACAAATCTTTGATGTGTTGCACTGAAATGAAGTCCATTTACAAAGACATCCCAAACTGCTAACGAGTTAACAGTTTTAACCTTGGTTTTACAATTCTTTGAGAAATTCATCCATTGTATCAATTTCGGTTGCTATCTTGTGAAAAGATATAGCATGGAATTTTTTTTTTTTCTCCATACAGACAAATTACCCAAGACATCAATGACAGTGTTGAATAGTAGTATGTATGTTCAAACACCAAAGAAGGGATGTTCTATATTAGAATGCTTCTTGTATTTTCCCCAGTTGTCAGTGAAATCGTTAAAAGTACTCTTACAATGCTTGCATTCGTTACCAGCATCAGAAACACTTGGAACAATGTTGAACTTGTTGGTACAGAGGATATATTCCATCTTATTAAACTGAAGCTGTCATTTTTTGTGAATCTTAAACAATCTCAACCATAAATGATGACTACTATTCAACTTGAATTTGAGATCAGCGTGCAATACGTAGTCTGAAAATTAAAAACACAAACTAGAACAAATTAATGCACAAAAATTCAATGTAGAACACCTTTCGCCTTTCAAGAATTTCAAAAATTCTTTTTACCAGAAGCAGATGTGCTATTTTTGTTTAAATTCCTTTATTACCATGGAACAGATAATTTACAATGCTATTAAGAAGAATAGCCATCTTACATCATATAAAACATTATAGTAGATATTTTGAATTAAAAACTAATGCTTTAGTAATCATTGATCAGGGATGATATTTCAGTAGTTAGTGCTCTCTTGTATACAAAATCATTGTCTTTGTATATAATGTTTTGTATCTTTTTCAGTTAGTGAAATATTGGTTATACATTCACGAAATAGAAATTTAATTTTTATTGTTGAAACTGTGGTACTGTAGCTACACTCAAGTTTCACTGCATCACAGTTTTTTTTGTGAGGTGTACACACTTGTAATATTGTATGCGTAATCTATTCCCTCTATTTAAAGTACATGATAAATTGGAAGAAAAGTTCTCACAAAATCATGATAATTGATTCCTGAAATTTTCAGAATCCTGGCTGAACAATGGTGGTAAACAAGATGAAGAGGCTGTAAGCAGGGAGGAAGGGAGTGGTAGTGGATCATCCTTGCCCCACTCTCCAGGCCACTACCCTCCAGATGATGAAGATGGGTATGCAAATTCAGATAGTTATGCTGGTTCTGGAGCTGATGGTTACGATATAAGTAGTACAAGTGAAGGATCAGGTGATTATGGTTCTGGAGATGGATGGAGAAAAGAAGTCTACGAAGATGTTCCCATCAAAGTGAGAGGAAAGGATCGCGGATCAGCACCTCCAATGTACGATCCACATAGCCCAAGCGGTGGAAGACCTCGAAATCCTAAGCCTGAGGCACCTCATGGTGGACCAGAGCAACCTCCGTCTGCAGCTGCCAAAGAGAGTATGTCACTATACCGTGCCATAACAATTTACATGTTGCCAGCCTTCATCATGTTCCTGGGCTCTATTGCATAAGCCTTTACGCATGACAGAAGCTCAAAACATCCTGGCAGAAGAAAGGCCAGGTTAGAATCAGGGATTGGTGTGGGTCTTAAAACTTGATAGGAATGCCTTCAGGAAAAGATTTAGTGCAACTGAGGACCTGTGGAAATTCATTGTAATTTTGATTGCCAATAGAGTGAAGCCTTTTGAAGTTAAGTAACCTCTTATAATTTTATGGCACAAGAAAAACATGCCACAACTTTGAAATCAAAGGCATTCTAATCATACCAATGTATATTGAATTGTGGGATGCATAAATGCTCCATGAATTACCTTCAACTTACGGATTGAAATGGAAAATCAGAGATTTAAGATGAGGATGCTCCACTTTGATAGGAGAAAGAGATAGAGAGAGAGACATCTTTTGTGCTAATCATTGGTTGGTGTGTGACTGAAGAGTTTCATGGAAGGGAAAGTGTTATTATGAATTCCTTCAGACATGTAACTAACATTTGGAGGTGTAACATATGATGCCCCATACCATGAAAACGTGACAAGTGTGTGCCATGATTGTGAAGTTGCATAGCATTACTCACTTTTTTTTTTCTTTTTTACAGTATTTATTAACGTACAGTAAATCTACTGAAAGCTTAAAGCCATATGTAATTATCTTTTTACTTCTGTATACTGCTTTTACTAATGTTATGTTTTATCATCACCATTGTATTTACGGATGAAATTTTTAAGTAATGACTGTTGTTAGGTTTTTCTTATTCTTTGGCGGACAGGATTTCAGTTTTTTCATACATCCCTCTAAAATGTAATGCATGTGATCCTTTTATTATTTGCTGTGATAGGTAACTGCATCAAAATTCTGGTCTGCAATCAAAACCTTAGCCGTCCAGGCACAAAATCTATAGACGATACTACCATCATGATTTGAAATGTTTTTACATTAATTTGGTCCAGCCATGATGTGCATATGTTGCACTCATTTTATGTATGAATGTTTCATGCCCTGCATCGTATGTGTTTGCCATTTTCTTAGAGTAAAGAAACTGTAGAATCATCTTACATCATTACATGTCATGCTATGTCCGTGTAAATGTTTTCATCATCATTGTGGGAAACCATATTGTGGTTTGTGGTTATATATATATATATACGTATTCTTTTCATATAGGCCGTGAATCGTGTGAATGCATAATAATCACCAGTCAGTTAACATAATAGCTTCTTCAATGTCATTCTAAAAGATGAAAGTAAAATTAGTTGTTTCTTTTGTGGCTAAAAGGTTTGTGCAGCACAGGCTGTTATGTTGTTTGCTGTTAATATATTGTAATTGTACAGCATAGTCTGTTAATTACTACCAAACTAGGCTAGGAACAGCAATAAGACTGTAAAAAAAGGAAACATAAGCATACTGTAGGCAAAGCCTAAAATCAAAATCCTGTTCCATATCCCAAGTGAAAGTTGGGTATTATGCAGGAGAGGTTAATGAAAATATTACTGAAGCAGACATCTACGTCCCGTGTCCTGTGTTTCTGATGACTCTTAATGTCTTGGTACTGATAACCTTAAGACTTATTTAACTGTATCTTCTCCAATAGTACATGAAAGATGATCTCATGAGCTTAAAGTGTCTCTACCTCCTGCTGCTCTATTCCAAAAAAAAATACACAGACTTCAATTGTGAGCTTGAAAGATAATGAATGTTCCTCCAGAGATGGAAAATAATTTATGTTAACAAAAACTGAAAATGTGAAAAAGGAATATTCAGTTAAAATAAGCTCAAGTACTTGCCACATATCTATGCTTTATCAATAGAAAACAAAATGACTGGAGAATTAGCTCAAGTTTATATGAAAGTATTTTGTAGTTTTCTGATAATGAATTATACAGGCTCAGTGCACAGTAGAATGGACTGCCCTTGTTAAAATCCTACTTGAGTCACAAACTCTTACTATTTGAGAGATGGTAATTTTCTTTTAGCAAATTATACTTTATACTGATTAAGGCAGATATTGTCATTTGTAACAGAAAGCGATATTATCCTAGCGAAAATGTTGGAAATATCAATCGACTCTTGTAATTAATTTGGCTATTATACGTTGACGACGTGTTGTATAATGTAGATTGTTTTATATTTTTTATAGGTTACCTGCCTTATATCATTTATCATGGAGTCATGTCTGTACTTAGAAAACTCATTTGTTCTGTCATTCTAAAGAACTGGTGTACTCTACCTGTACTGTATGCATTTTTTTTTACATATATATAAAGGTATTCCACCATCTTATTTCTCTCCTGTAGCAGTCCCTTTGGAGATGAAGTGCTTGAGTGATTGCCTTCTTGTATTCTACTTTAAGCCTATGCAAATTTAGTTCTTTCTTTCTTGTTATAGGCCTCTATGATTTATAAATACAGTAATATGGAAATCATATTTACTGTGACATCTTGATTGGTAAATTGCAATTATAACAGATGGTTTTGTCTGATAGCAAGATCTTGCATCTCTGAAAACAATTCAGAAAACAACAAAAATGTAATCATCATTGATATCTGAACTTTAGATGGTTGGGTGCTAATTAGCATTGTCATTAGTATGGTATAATGTAACAATATTACTTAACATACAAGTATACATATATTAGAAAATTTAAATTTCAAGAAATTTCAAGATTTTTTCCTTCCATTTTTAACAATGTTAATACCAAAAAAATCTGTCACCAGCAAAATGCACTTTTTCAACCCCTTTAGGTATTCTAAAAAAGTGTCATCCTGGTTGAAAGGCCTCCTGAGGAAATAGACAAATGGATGTTTTAATTTTTTATGTTCCCTTACTATACTCAGGGTGTACCTACTTACTTGATTCCATTGTACTTTGTTTAACAGGTAGCTCTTTCCAGTTGAGTAGTCAACATTTCTTCCACTTATAGTGTGTTCCAAAGAATTTTTTTTTATAGACTACTTCTGAAAATGGGTAGGTGTCATATATCAGAGGGAATTATTTTCAGAGTCTTGTCATTCTCATCTTAAATAAATTCTTATATTACTTAAAAATTAAATTGTACTCACCATAGCTCAGCTTTGAATTTCCTCTTCTCCTCAATTATGAGTACTGGATATCCCTTTGTATAGTCAATTTCCCTTATATAAGATATTGAAAATATTGTAATGATGTAGTGACTGAGCTCGACGACCGAATTTCCAAAGCGGTTCAATATTGTTTTCATAATAGCGACCTTACCTCTGTTTTGATAAATTTCCATTGCTGGATAGAAAGATTTTAAGGGGCTTGTAATTTCCCTGAAATGGAAAATGAAAGTGTTTAATGTTATTTAATCCATATCCAGATGGTATATTATGGTTAAAAGCTTTCTATTGAAAAATATAATAGCTTGAATGACCTTGAAGTCAGTCATATAAATAATTCACTTTGGAGTAATAATGCATTTAAATATTTTGCATTTATGTCGTGACGTGTAAATTTATAGACTGTAACAACCTGTATCAATCATCTGGCACTGTACGAAATTCCACTCTGTAGAGATGTCTGTACAGAGATATTTTGTTATTTTATTGTACATAATACATAATGCAAAAATCTGGTGTGTATTTATATACCTAAGCTGGAAGGTTTTTATCATGCGATACAAAAACATTCCTGTAATGCATAACTACCGAAAAATGTCTCCATATAAGCAGAAAGAGTATTCTGACAGGACACTATTACCAAATACACGTTTCCTAACTCCCCATTCATGAAAGCTTTCCAAAAGATTAAATGCTGAAGATACCATCATGGTTCTTGAAAAGGTATGATAAATAATAGCAATTTCATCAAAACAAGATGAATTTATTGAAAGTCTGTGGTCTTGTGGGAAGCAAATTTAACATTCCCAAAAACAGGTACCTATGTGCATACTGATACTTACTTTTTACACATAATGATCTCCATGATGTTATCGTAAGCGTGACAAAACACTTGACAGACACCTAAGTAAAATGAGAAAACCTATTCAACCTAGCTTTGTCAGTATAAGACTACAAACTTCAAAAACCTACATGCAATAGAACAACTATCAAAAATGTCCATACCATGTAAAATATCCTTCCAAATACTGCCTCCATCTTAAAAGCCCATCTATCTGCAGTTAAAGCTGTAACACTAATAGGATGCTGGGCATTCCATTGATGAGTGATAGATGTGTATTATCTGGTGATAGAAGTTCACTCTCGACGTGGTTCGGAAGTTACGTAAAGCCGTTGGTCCCGTTGCTGAATAACCACTGGTTCCGTACAACGTAATAACACCATACAAACAAACAATAATAAGATGCATACCTTACAAACATTTCCCAATGTGAATCTAAATTAGGCACAGAAGTACTTCAAAATTATCTGAAAAACTGTTGTGTAGCAGTTTATCTTCAAATAAATGATTCAAAAGAATAAATGATAAAAAATGACATTAAAGCATACAGTATCATATTTAAGCCACAAATAAAATACTTTAGAGAGAAAACAACTAACAGAATCATATGCGGAACACTCCTACTGCATGTAATGTAGCATGAAAGAATCATATTCAAAACAATTCTCAAGCCCTCCAAAGAATAAAATGTGAGGAGCAGTTAAGACATTTTCCTCCTTCCTGTTGCAACTGGGCTAAAGTCATATGTAACTACACAAAATAAAGATGATTTTGAGAAAACTGATTCATCATAACAATCTTGTCACTGAGGGAAATACAGGAAGAA
>NC_061091.1:67524807-67554502 GCF_015104395.2 Macrobrachium nipponense
GGGAAATACAGGAAGAAGCTTCCAGATCTGAGGATGACAAAGTTATGGTGATGGAAAACTGAGAACTGACATCATACTACAGGATGAAAGTCTATCACATTTGTCACTCTTTTTGGTTAACTTTGTTTTTGCTGAGCTTTGTTGCAGACATACAGGTATTAAGTGGAAAGAATAAAATACTGAATCGTGATCTTGTTGACAATACTGAACTGATTTGCAAAATCCTGAAAAAGTGCAACAGGTATTAGTAGACTGTTTGGTAAGATTGGGGGGTGCAGTACGACTTCGTTACCTGGTCAAACAGCAAAATAACTATGAATGAAGAGAAACCCAGGGAATTTATGACTGAAGATGGAGTGATAAAAGGGATGAGGAAAAGGCTAATTGGAGGGGTTGCTGTGGTAGTGTTTAACACTCGTCCCAGTTTTATACCGACACCTTTTATTTAGGTGAGCGAGTCAGAGACTTCTGACATGTCCAATTTAGCAGTTCTCTGGTATTATAGCAATATTTTACTAGAAATAGTGCTAAAGAGGACACATTTCACGGAGCGACACGGCTGAGCCCAGAAAAGTGGTTTAGCTAGTATGACTCATACAACATGGATCATCTCAGCAGGAATTTGAAGAGGAGGATGAGAAAAGCAGGGTCAGAGATGGAATTAATGCTCAAACCAGTGTCACATTAGTAAAATAATGGTGGTACGCTTCAAAATAGGAATTTGCAAGTCCGTTTTAAAAAGCTGTAATTTAATAAACAATGTAACAAAAGGATACGAACCTACACTTATATATATGAAGTTTCTCAAGCAAGGCACACCTTGGCAGGACAGACTAGTCTGTCGAAACCTTCAAACCACAGGCGTTTCATGAATTGAAGACAAAACATCCACGATCTGTACTTAAGTAAAACAACAGACCGAATAGTTTCTCTTAATCTTATATAAGATCACTTTTAAATATTGACACAGGATACTTTACCCTTAAAGGACTTTACAGGTCAAGAATGGCTGACAGTATACAGATGTTTCAACCGTACTTTGCATGAAAACACAGTCTGAGGGTATGTATCGCAAATCAAGAGACAATTTTGTAACATCTGGACACTGGTAACATCTAAGATATTATTTATAGCTAAGCTGAAATCAATGGTATCTGTTTGAAAGGTGTTTCATTTGAGTACACCAAGACTGTGTAATTTACTTCCAACAAAAGGCTGGTGTTTCTATGGGTTCTCCATTTTCACCAGTTTTAGCCAACCTGTGCATGGAGTTCATAGAAGTTGAAATATTAGAGAGATGTAACCCAAACTGTAAGCCTGCTTTGTGGGTGAGATATGTAGACGACATATTTATTGTTTTTTTATGGCGACGACGCAGCTTTAGACTGCTTACTGAATACTGCCAACAACGTTATTGATTCGATAAAATTTACAGTTGAAAAAGAGATTGATGGCAAGATTTCTTTCTTAGATGTTTTAATTCATAGGGATGTAAACAGTAACTCTTTCAAATTTTCAGTTTTTAGAAAAGCTACCAACAAAGAAAATTATATTAATTATTTTTCCCACCACTCACAACAAGTTAAAAGGAATGTAATTATGAGTTTTGTTTTAAGGGCCCTTCGTATATGCGACCCCGCATTTCTAGACGGAGAACTTAAATATGTCGTAGACACCTTTGGGTCCTTAAAGTACCCAGAATATTTTATTACTGACACCATTAGCCGAGCTAAAAAGAAGTTTTATATTGGTCAAGATAATAAGGAAATGAAAGACAAGAAACGATAAAATCTCAAAAGTAGGTGATTATATAAATAAGCACCAAAAGGATATAGAAATTGTTTATACCTACAAAAACACTTTGGCAAAAACTCTTACAAAGAACAATAACAGTATACCAAGAGAAATAACGGTGTTTACAAGGTTCCATGTCCTGATTGCAATGGTTGTTACTACGGGGAAAGTGGTAGGGGATTAGAGATAAGATTAAGGGAACACAGAAGGGTCTATGATCTTCATGCACAGGGCAGTGCTTTGGTGGCTCATAGTTTTAATTTAGACTACAGAATCAATTGTTGCACAAATTATTTTAAAAGTGACGATTCTCACGCGAGAAGATTAGTTGAATGCACTGCTGTAAACATGGGAATAGCTTCTGAAGATAACAAGTCGTTTACAAATGAAGACCCTTTTATAAACGGTTTCATTGCCAAGCTACGGAGGAGTTATGAAGTTCTATTTGACAACGTCTGTGAGATCGAGAGAGAGAGAGAGAGAGAGAGAGAGAGAGAGAGAGAGAGGAGAGAGAGAGGGTATAATTGCTGTATGGATCGTTAAGGACTGGGGTGGCTGTTGGGAAGTTCTGGGTTGTCTGCTGGTGCTGTTGGAGATCAGAGTTCTGTGTTTTGAGTGAGTCTTTGGGCAGTCTTGGGAGAGAGCCTATGATAGGTAGTAGTGTTGGCGGAGTCTATTGAAGGCATTGGAAGTTGGTTGAGTTTTGTGTTTTGTTTTGTTGTTTAGTTGTTGCTAAGTTTGATGTTGTTTGCTTTGGAGTGGTTGTGCCTGTATTGTTGGATTTGTTGTGCTTTTGAGTTCCTGAGGGTTGTATGTGATTGTTGTGGTTGAGGGTTGTTGTTGTTGGGCTGTTGTGGTTTCTTGGTGTGGTTGTGAGTTGTTGAGGTTGTTGTTGTTGCTGGGGGGCTGTTGTGATTCCTTGAGGTTGTTAGTGGGTGTTTGTGTTGCCTTTGTGTGTTGTTGGTGATTGTTTGTCCAGTGGTCTTGGGTTGTGGTTGTGTTCCTTTTTTGTTGTTGTGTTGTATAGTTGTGGGGTTGTGGTTCTTGGTTTTTGTCTTGTGGTTGTTAGTGTTCCAGTGGTTCTTGGTTTTTGTCTTGTGGTTGTTAGTGTTCCAGTGACCTCGACCAGCAGACAGCACAGAATAGCTTGGAGTATCTGGAGTTGGGTAAGTAGATATGTGTTTTGAGAGTTGTTTTTGCTGTTTGTGTTTTTTTTTTCTATGTGTAAGTAGGTCAATTGTCCTGCATATTCTGTAGTGTAAAGAGGAAAGTGTGACAGAGGGTGAGTTTGGCAGCTGGATTGATTAGGTTTATGTGGGGGGGGATTTGCCACTTGTTTTTTTTTAGCTTGTGATCCCGCCACAAAGCAATACTTAAAAGATTTTAATTTTAAAACTGACGTTGACCATGTGAACCCTGATGCTCTGCTTCCTCTTCCCCTCTCTCTCCACATAGCCGACGTCTTGTGGATGTTTCTGACTATGGCACCTATGCAGTGCAAGCAGGAGCAACTTCACAGGTTCGGACATCGAGGAGGTTGGCGCAACTGCCTGTTGAGTTTGGGATTACTTAACTCGCCCCGCCCACCTTTTAAAATGCTCTTAGGGAGGAAACTATCCTCTCCATTACATTTGAACGTTACACTGATGAGGAACACCGTTCAGGTGTTCAAAAGTCTTTGTTCTATTTTTACATAAAATATATTTTTAATATATAATTGTGGTTATTGTTAAAAAATAATCACAATTATATATTAAAAATATATTTCTGAGTGGTATAGTCTTCGTATCTTAACTTACACCCGCGTGTACCAGAATGAAAAGCGACTTTAATTTTTTAGGACTATTACTTTTCTTCTTATCAAGATTTATGAACATAGTTCAGGAAAGAGAACTAAGTCAGAAGGTTTGAAAAGACTTTGGTTAAAATCAATTAAACTGATGTAGCCATTATTTGTAACAGAACATGCTTAAAAGAGGGCCATTCCCTTGAGGGGAAAAAAAAATAATAAATTAATAAAAAATTAATAATAATAATAATAAAAATAAATTAATAATAATAATAATAATAAAAAATAATTAATAACTAATTAATAATATAATAATAATAATAATAATAATTAATAATAATAATAATAATAAGAATAAAATAAGATTAATAAATAAATTAATTAATAATAGAAATAAATTAAATATAATATAATGAAGTAAAATAATTAATAAAATAATAAAAATAATTAATATATGATAATAAAAATAAAATTAATAATAATAATATAAATAATAAATAATATAATAATCATAATACTATTAATATTACTAATAATAATAATAACTTAATAATATTACATAAATAATGATAATAATAATGAATAATAATCATAATAATAAATAATAATAATAATAATAAAAATAATCATAATAATAATAATAATAATAACTAATAATAAAATAATAATAATAATAATAATAATTAATAATAATAATAATAATAATTAATAATGAGTTCCCCGATCAGTTTAAATTTCCACAATTCAAATGCTAGATTTTCGCTTACTCGGGGAATAAGCCTACAAACTACGTTGTTGTTGGTGGATGTGGGGGGTGGTGGGGGGGGGGGGGATAGGGCAGCCCCATGGAAAAACCTAAAAAGGTCTAAAAAATAGGTGTTTCGTGATGAGTTAAGAATACAGGAGTTTTAGGATAGGATGTTTATGATTTATTTATTAGAATACCAATGTAAAGAATAAATAAAGTGCATGTTAAACATTACGTTAAAATCATTTCTAATAAAATATAGCGCATTTATTTGAATTTTCATTGGTGAAACAGAGCGCTATTGGACCATAGATTTTAGCACGTGCCCCGAATAAGCAGGAAGTCGGATCACGCCTTGTTTCTCTCGCTACGACTACGACTGGGTTCCCTGAGGGAATTAGTCTAACCTTCTCGACTTCTGTCTACTGTTTAAATCAAGCAAATAATGAAGTAATTTGTACAAGTTCAATGACGACAAATATTATGCAAAGATAAAAACGACCTTACTATAAAAAAAACCTGCCTTTATCATTAATAAAACTAATTATTCCTTGCTTAATAAATATTACTGATTACATATTGCATGACGACAAAATTCATGTATTCCATGATGACGAAACTCATATATTGCAGGTTGACAAAATTCATATATTGCATGATGGCAAAACTCATACATTGCATGATGACAAAATTCATACATTGCATGATGGCAAAATTCATATATTGCATGATGACAAAAGGCATTTACTGCACGAGGACAAAACTCATATTTTGCATGATGACAAAAATGACGGTGATATGCTTTCCTGGCCAACATCTCGTAAACAGCAATAAATTACATACCACTGCAAAGGCGATTGATAAAAGGTTTCCGAAGGACAAGGATTATTTATACACGGCTATTCATTTCTCTTTGGAGATGATTTCTGGGGGAGGGAAGTACAAACATCTTTGTTTACTACTAAATTCTGCTGGTCATTTGGACTTTTAATTTTTGTAACTCTGCTTTTCATAACTTGCTGCAATAAATTTCAAGCGTGTTTCCTTAAAATGGCAACGACATAAAAGTTTAGATTCCCTGATCAAAGAGATATAAATATATTTGCGTAAATTTTCTTATTTTAGCACAAATACTATAAAAATATAAAAGATTTGAAAGGCAGTTTATAACAGCTTTGCATGGTGGACAAATATATGTAACTCCTGTACTTTATTTCTGGAGAATATTTGTTGTAGTTAAGTATATATATTTTTGTTATTCGAAAAATAATTTTGTGGGGTGGGGGGGATTAAATAGAGCAAACGCAGGCAACAAAACGTAAGCACAGAGTATCAGAATATAAACAGTGACATTTTGCAAAAAAACAAAATAAATAAATAAATAAATAAATAAATAAAACAAAAGACCACTAAGCATGGCAAACCGTCACAGAACGTAAGGCCCACATTCTCAGCTTTCCCTGGTGCGTCTCTTTCCAGTCAATCATTATACCTTTCTTTGCACTTTCTCATAATCGTCAAATGTCTTCTGTATTTCTTTTTTTTTTTTTTTGTCTGTAATGTACTGCATCGTGTACTTCCTTTTTTTCTTTTCGTCCGTCAGAGGCCTTTCTCTTTCATTTGATAATGACTCTAACCGGAGTCATTTCTATCTTCATTTTACTTGTGACCTAGCAAGGTTCTTTTTCATCATTCCTTGCTTTGCCTCAAACCCCGCCTCAAACCCCTTCCCTCACCATTTTCAGTTTTCTGTGAAAGAAAACTATTGAGATGACTTTTATTTATTTTTTTTTTTGTCTTCCCTCAGATCCTAAAATCTACCGAGGCTAGAGGGGTGCAAATTAGTGTGTTGATCAACCAACCTCCGATCATCAAACATACCAAATTGCAGTCCTCTAGCCTCAGTAATTTTTATTTTATGACCGTGCGTCTAGCAACGCAAAAACACAGGCTACCAAGGCCGACTGAGAGTTTCAAGGGCCGCGGCTCGTACAACATTATACCGAGACCACCAGGAGATAGATCTATTTTTGACGGCTTTGATTATATACGCTGTACAGAAAACTCGATTGCGCCGAAGAAACTTGAGCGCACTTTTTGCTTGTTTCCTAAGGTTTCCTATATCGACTTTTTCAGCTGATTCCAGAAGCAGGTGAGGACTTCTTCCCTTCGTGTGCTCAGAGTATCTACTGGTTTGGGTTCTTTTATTACTTCCACATCCTGATTTAGGATTGTCCTTGTATATTTCTGTCCTTCTTTTAATTAAACTTTAATGATCTTTCACAACTGATTTTCACAAAAAATATTGCCATTTTGGCATGAATACTGACACTTACAATAAGATAAGGTTGAATATGAACGTCGGCAAATGTATTCCATAAACCTCGCCTTCTTCTCTCAGGCTGAAATCGAAAAATATTTATTTTATATTTCTTTTTATATAAGATTTGGTTTCTTTCATGCACAAGAGTACGTTTTCCCTTGCATAAACCTGACCATTCAATCAGGTTCATTTCTAATAGCACTGAATTGTTGAAAAGCTCAATTTGGAAGTTTCAAATGTTTCTAAATTTTTTTCTCTCTCTCGTTACTTAAACTACACCTATCATCTTACAACGTGACGAAGTTATTTCAAGTGTGCATTGCAGCTACACCTAGTATACGCTTACATTGCTAGAAATAGTACCGCCATATATATTTACTGTGCTACTGAAACTGCCTGCAAAGACTAACCTTATCTGGCGATTTTATGAGCTTAATTCAGCAGAGATATCACTGGCTGACAGATGTGACGCTGAGGGTAGACCACCTTTGTGTAATATGGGACAGTGAAAAACTCCTTCTTAGACTCAAGACCGTAGCAGGTATTTCGGCCTGTTGTGTGTGTGTGTGTGTGTGAGAGAGAGAGAGAGAGAGAGAGAGAGAGAGAGAGAGAGAGAGAGAGAGAGAGAGAGAGAGAGAGAGAATGCGTAATAACAAAAAATGTAAGGGTCCGATGTGTTGTGACGACCGCCGGGTATATACTAAGAATCAAAGCCACCGTTCAAAATTATACATAAAATAAAACATTAACTATGACCACGAGTAGAGTAGGTGTTTCATGATTCACATAAATATTCACTGCATAAATAAAAACTACACCAAAACAACTATAGGCGACTGTGAATCAAGACACCAAAAAAGCCGGAATTAGGAAATGAGCAATAAAAAAAATAACGGGAAGTGGAAAGACGCAAACCTGAATCCACGTGGAAATAGAGTTCACGGGAAAATCAATAAACCGCGAAGTTCGCGAAAGACGGCAAATAGATCAGGCCGAGAACCGTGATGTCGTAACCTGTGAACGTAGGTGTTTGGAGTGCAGTATCAGTGTTCCCTAAACAGTTTTTGTGGATTGAGCAAGGAGGAGGAGGAACATATTCATCGTAGAAAGGCAAGAAGAAGATATAGAAGAATTCATAAACTTTTCAATAAAAATTGCTGGACTTATATCCTGACTAAGTTTCCAAGATGTTATCCATATTATCGAGGTACTCATCAAAATAGTTTTTGCGCGTGGATTTCATAGGAAAAAGGGATAAAATATCAATGTATCAAACAGATTACTAATGACAAGGAAATCACCAGCAACGCTGATCCGAGAGAAGGGATAAGGATTACAAAAGGAACAAAATACAGTGCTTATGAGTAACTATAACCAACCCACAGAAATTGCTTCGGACGTCATTAACTTTAAAAAAAATAGTTCACTAACAGCAAAACAAACGCCACACACAACGAAATCCTTGATAAGGGGACAAACACTACCAACATTCCTGTTTCTTGATTCTCCTTAGTGCTCCTAATGAAATCGAAAGCTTGACTTTCAAGTCACTGACCCCTGTGGGATTGTTCTATATGAATAGGGGTCATCTATTGATAATAATAATAATAATAATAATAATAAATAATAATAAATAATAATAATCAATAATAATAAATAATTTTAAAAATAAGTCAAGTTAAGCAACATTGGGGCTGGTCAGTCGTTGGATGGGTGACCGCTCTCCTCGGCGTTGATTCCTTGGGAAAGGATCTTTACCATAATTTCCTCAGTCTACTCAGCTGTAAATGAGTATCTATCCCTGATGGGGTAGGGTCCAGCTATGGGATAAATAGCAAAACTCAGCAACGATGGAAAGAAATGAAGGAATAAACGAAACGAACGAGTAAATGGAACCTCTGGCAAACAGAGGAGCTTCGTCCGGCAACCAGGTATTCAACCCAATTGAAGGGGAAGACGGTCAGGTACTTGGAGGTCGTCATCCAGCAACTGATCACCACAAACGACAGTAATCAACAGCCTGAGATTGGAGTACAGAAGCAAAAAGGAAGAAATGGACAAGAGAAGAAAATAGGAAATATGGAGATGCTACATCAGAAGCAACCCGACGGAGAGAGGATATAGAAGAAGATTGGTCAACATCTGGAAGGAGAGGAATAACACCCCCCAAACAGAGCAGAGGCTGGCAGACCAAGAAAGGAACATAAAGAAAAAGAACTGGCTCTCCCCAACAGAAAGAGAAGAACTGGAAAGGGAAATGTCACACGACAACGAATTACACGAAGACGAACTGAGAGACGATGCCACAGAAGACGACAGGGAGGATGAGGTATCAAACAACGACACACGAAGAAACACCGACGAAGTAACAGACAGGACGGAATGGGTAGAAAAAGGATTAGACAATGGATGGAGCCAGATACAGAGAGAACAAAGATCCCCTCCATGAAAGCCTACAACAAAATTAAGGGAAAAAACAAGTGAGGTTCAATGAAAAAAACAATAATGCATAATACACAACTTTGAGGTCAATGAAATAATGGGCATAATACACACCACTTTGAGGTCAATGAAATAATGGGCATAATACACACCACCAGTATCACAGAAACAAATAACTTGGCATATGCAGGAGCAAGATTAGTAGCAGAACTGATGGGGATTCGAACACCAACACCACCAGCACAACCAACCCAACAGCAACCTCCTTGGAAAAGGCGCCTGGAAAAGCAAATCATGGTGATGAGATCTGACTTGAGTAAACTGAAAGAGATGGCAGAAAAAAGGCTAAGAAACAAGAAAACAAGGGAGGAACTCGACGAGAAATACAAAGTACAAGAGAGGGGACTAAACAACACAATAGAAGATGTAAAACAGAGGCTTAAGGCCAAAGCACACAAGATCCAACGGTACATGAACAGGAATAAGGGATACCAACAGAACAAACTATTCGGAACCAACTAGAAAAGACTATACAGCCAACTAAGAGGGGAAGACAACCACCCAGAAATTCCTGAAGCCGAACCAAGTAAGAGACTCTGGGAAAACATATGGAGCAATCCAGTATCACACAACAAACATGCAACATGGCTCCAGGAAGTCAAGGAAGAAGAAACAGGGAGAATAAAACAAAGATTCACAGAAATCACGACAGACACAGTCAGACACCAACTAAAGAAAATGCCAAACTGGAAAGCCCCAGGTCCCGCCCATGAAGTCCATGGATACTGGCTCAAAAACTTCAAGGGGCCCTACACCCCAACCCAAGAATAGCAGAAAACAACTCCAGCATTGTATCTCAAATCACCATGCACCCAAATGGATGATCCACAGGAAGAACATCCTTAGTACAAAAAGACAAGAGTAAGGGAAATATAGCCAGTAACTACAGGCCTATACCTGCCTACCATAATGTGGAAGTTACTAACAGGGATCATCAGTGAAAGGCTATACACTACCTAGAGGAGACAAACACCATCCCCACCAACAGAAAGGCTGCAGAAGGAAGTGTAGGGGCACAAAAGACCAGCTCCTGATAGACAAAATGGTAATGAAGAACAGTAGGAGAAGGAAAAACCAACCTAAGCATGGCATGGAAGAGACTATAAGAAAGCCTTCGACATGATACCACACACATGGCTAATAGAATGCCTGAAAATCTTAGGGGCAGAGGAAAACACCATCAGCTTCCTCAAAAATACAATGTGCAACTGGAATACAATACTTACAAGCTCTGGAATAAGACTAGCAGAGGTAATATCACGAGAGGGATCTTCCAGGGCGACTCACTGTCCCCACTACTCTTCGTAGTAGCCATGATTCCCATGACAAAGTACTACAGAAGATGGATGCCGGGTACCAACTCAGAAAAGAGGCAACAGAATTAACCATCTGATGTTCATGGACAACATCAAGCTGTATGGTAAGAGCATCAAGGAAATAGATACCCTAATCCAGACTGTAAGGATTGTATCTGGGGACATCAGGATGGAGTTTGGAATAGAAAAATGCGCCTTAGTCAACATACAAAAAGGCAAAGTAACGAGAACTGATGGGATAAAGCTACCAGATGGGAGCAACATCAAACACATAGATGAGACAGGATACAAATACCTGGGAATAATGGAAGGAGGGGATATAAAACACCAAGAGATGAAGGACACGATCAGGAAAGAATATATGCAGAGACTCAAGGCGATACTCAAGTCAAAACTCAACGGCGGAAATATGATAAAAGCCATAAACACATGGGCAGTGCCAGTAATCAGATACAGCGCAGGGAATAGTGGAATGGACGAAGGCAGAACTCCGCAGCATAGATCAGAAAACCAGGAAACATATGACAATACACAAAGCACTACACCCAAAGAGCAAATACGGACGACTATACATAACACGAAAGGAAGGAGGGAGAGGACTACTAAGTATAGAGGACTGCGTCAACATCGAGAACAGAGCACTGGGGCAATATCTGAAAACCAGTGAAGACGAGTGGCTAAAGAGTGCATGGGAAGAAGGACTAATAAAAGTAGACAAAGACCCAGAAAATTACAGAGACAGGAGAATGACAAACAGAACAGATGACTGGCACAACAACCAAGCACGGCAAAATACATGAGACAGACTAAAGAACTAGCCAGCGATGACACATGGCAATGGCTACAGAGGGGATAGCTAAAGAAGGAACTGAAGGAATGATAACAGCGGCACAAGATCAGGCCCTAAGAACCAGATATGTTCAAAGAACGATAGACGGAAATAACATCTCTCCCATATGTAGGAAGTGCAATACGAAAAATGAAACCATAAAACCACATAGCAAGCGAATGCCCGGCACTTGCACAGAACCAGTACAAAAAGAGGCATGATTCAGTGGCAAAAAGCCCTCCACTGGAGCCTGTGCAAGAAACATCAGCTACCTTGCAGTAATAAGTGGTACGAGCACCAACCTGAGGGAGTGATAGAAAACGATCAGGCAAAAGATCCCTCTGGGACTATGGTATCAGAACGGATAGGGTGATACGTGCAAACAGACCAGACGTGACGTTGATTGACAAAGTCAAGAAGAAAGTATCACTCATTGATGTCGCAATACCATGGGACACTAGAGTTGAAGAGAAAGAGAGGGAAAAAATGGATAAGTATCAAGATCTGAAAATAGAAATAAGAAGGATATGGGATATGCCAGTGGAAATCGTACCCATAATCATAGGAGCACTAGGCACGATCCCAAGATCCCTGAAAAGGAATCTAGAAAAACTAGAGGCTGAAGTAGCTCCAGGACTCATGCAGAAGAGTGTGATCCTAGAAACGGCACACATAGTAAGAAAAGTGATGGACTCCTAAGGAGGCAGGATGCAACCCGGAACCCCACACTATAAATACCACCCAGTCGAATTGGAGGACTGTGATAGAGCAAATAAATAAATAAAAAAAAATAAAAATAATAAATAAATAAATAATAATAATAATAATAATAATAATAATAATAATAATAATAATGCATGCCAAGAAACAACAACCCTGGTTGAACACGAAACCAATAGCTTTCCAAGACTGAATGCTCAAAGCCCATGTGAGTACTGCCCCTCTAGCTATGACGTCACAAACAGAGGCATCTCGCAGCATCAGACGAGGCAGGCAGACCGCTTTTATACCTGAAGCATAACCAAAATAAAAATATGTGGATAAACCAGTCTGAAGAATAACTTTGGAATTAAACTAATTGGAGACAACGGTAAATAGAAAGCAGATAAAACATAAACGGACGAGGCAACTGGATGGATTAAGAAAACAGAGGACAAATAGACAAATCAGCTTTTCAAATTTAAACAGAGTATGTCCAAAACGAGAACATTAACAGAAATGGGCTGATATGACTATATATAGAGAAGTAAGTAATGCTAGGCTATGTTGATACTAATGAAACTTGATGAAAGATTCAGAACACTTTTGAACAATTCCGCTGTCAGGATGCAAATGAAATATTGAGAACGCTGCTCTTCGGCCTTACCAGGACGACAAGGATCGAATGATTGCCGATTGTTGACATACTTCTGTTTGACAACGAAGTGCAAAAGTGAAATGAGAAAAAGAGGACGAATCCAAAAGTGAACGTTGCCTAGTTATTACCTCCCTTATCGTATTCTCACCTTGATAAGGGGCTCTGCTCTTTAAACAACCTGCAGGCGACGACTTAGGTATAACCCCATCTCCTACTGTTACAAAGTTAACTATATGGATCTCGAAGCTTTCAGACGCGGGCAATAAAATTCTTTGGAAGCTTGACTTACGAATGAACAATTTCGTAACCCCTCCATTTGTCTTTTCCATGACGAGTGAAGGAAATGTGCAGATGAAATGTGACACCAGAGAAGTGGAAAGAGGTAATTTTTGTTCCCCTCATGAGAGCAATATCAGATGTCATGACTACTGGACGATTTTCTTTTCAGCCCCTGCATCTCTAACATCATGGCCTGCTTGCTGTGAAACAGGTTGATGTCAAGTGAAAGAACACTTGAATGGAATATAGTATTGAGGGCAAAGGCCAAGTGCTGGGACCTATGCGGTCATTTAGCGCTAAAAAAGGAAATTGGGGATTGAAAGGTTCGAGAGGTGTAACAGGAGGAAAACCTCTAAAGCAGTTGCACTATGAGACAAATGTTGAGAGGGGTTGGCTAGCAAGCTAGAAGAAAGAGAATATGAATGAAGGTACAGTAAAAGGAATGAAAGGGGTTGCAGCTAGGGACCGAAGCAATGCTGCAATGAACCTTAAGTAATGCCTACAGTGTGCAACGTGAGGTGCACTAACAGCACTATCCCCCTACGGAGGAAAGGGTACTAGATGATTTGCCAAACTGGTTTTACTGTCTCGAATTATCCTACATCAGCAGTGGATCGAACTGTTTAATAGGAAATAAGGAAAACTGCCATGAATCTAGCCAAGGTAAAATTCTTGGGCATTCCACTGAGGATAGAAGTTCACCCTCGACTTGGTTCGGAAGTCACGTAAAGCCGTTGGTCCCGTTGCTGAATAACTACTGGTTCCATGCAATGTAAAAACACCAAACAAACAAACAATCTAGCCAGGGCACAGTGGGCCAGAATGGGACTTAAAGAGATAAAAATACTTTCAGTGCAAAAACTAGCTTTATTTGGGATTAACATTATTGTAAAACATTATAAGAGGAAATAAATATAAAATCGGATTGGTGATTTTGAGCACATATATTCTGTAATTTGGTAATTCTGCAAAGCTTATTTTCTTGGGAAATAAGTGAAATCATGGAAACTAAAGCAATAATATCTTAATTGTAATACATTTTGTACAATGGCCAATAAAGAGCATAAAAATACAACAACAAAAAAAGCTTCCTTTCAAGAGATTACGTCATTGAAATAAGGTAAAAGCAAGTAAAATAAATGATTTGAAGATGATAAGGAATGCAAGAATAAATGCTGAAAGGATAAGCCATTTAGCCTATATAAGAGAAGCGCTAAATGATCTTCATTTAAGGTACATGTCTCATGTTTATGGTCCTTCACTTGATATTTCAGAATCTGTAATGAGGAGATGGCTGTAGAAAAGGCCAGCGGTTGGGGGGCTGCTGGCTACTTCCCTGGCCTTGGACCGAGATGGACACCACCACTACCACCTAAACCGAAACCACCAGACAAGACAAAATTGGAAACAGCTGGAGAAACGGCCGGTGGTTGGGGGGCCCCTGGCTATTTCCCTGGCCTTGGACCGAGATGGACACCACCACCACCTAAACCGAAACCACCAGACAAGACAAAAATTGAAACGGGTGGAGAAATGGCCGGCGGTTTGGGGGCCACTGGTTACTTCCCTGGCCTTTGATCGAGATGGACATCACCACCACCACCTACATCGAAACCACCAGACAAAAAAAAAAAGGAAATGGGTGGAGAAATGGCTGGCGGTTGGTGGACCACTGGCTACTTCCCTGGCCTTGGATATTTTTTAACATTATGAGAGTTCCTACATAATATACAAACTCTCAGTCCTTTAATTTAGTAAGACTCACTGGTTGGAGGGAGGAATCTGAGTGAGTCTCCTGAACTAACTGTAGCTCTTAACACCTGGGCTGCTACACCTGGTCGAAAAAGCGAGGAGTGACCTGCCTCTGACAAATTGATCAGAGTATAAGAACTGCCAGATCAAGTCAGACTTCTGGACCTTTTTGAATGAGTGAGGAATCATAACTCATGAAAAAAGCTAGGAAGAATTATTAAGAGTCAGATCCAGTAAAGCAAAGAACCGAGGAAACTTTGCCTTATTGCCAGAGTCTTCTTCCTCCCTTTGCTAGAGGAAGGAGCTGGATTGGTTCTAAGATTCTAACAAGAAAAAATGAATGGCAGCTTGATGTGTAGACTAACCGCATCAGACACTAGTTCAGCAAGTGTAGGTTCGAGTCCTATTCTCAGCCCAAAGGGAGAGAAGTAGGAGAACGAGGAAGGAGGAGAAGAGGGCAGTCATTCTTGATTCCTTTTCACATCCAGAAATACACATCTTAGGTGAGATGCAACCTGTCCTCTTAAAGGCGCTGGGTAAGAAAACAAATGAAAGGTTCCAAGGACTTGTGGGCAAAGACCCAGCGGAAGAAAGACAAATGTGGTCCTGATGAGGCCACATCTATCTTCCAGACTGACATATTCTTCGGAATGCCAGGACTGGACCAGGCCATTGACTTCATGAGCTCTCAGGCAGATTGTACAGGTGTTATCATTGCCAGTTGCAAAGTACATCCTTCCCATCATTTAGTGAAGCCTTTTCCGGAAAGTACCACGGCACTATAGAACAAAGTAATGACTGACCTGGATCATCGATTACAAAGTCCAAGCCACAAGGGATCATGAAGGACTCGAATCTGGCAACGGATGCTGAATGATTCAGAGTTCACTACGACATCTGAGACGAAGTCGCTATATCAATACCCTCCTTTTGAAGGGTGATATTAAGGAAGGATCATGCAAATCATTTATCCTCTTTGCCAATGCCTACCAACTCTGGACTGTCACATGACAAATGCTCAGAGGGCTCTGCATTTCTTGTCGGGAGACATCTCATCTGAATCCGTCAACAACTGAGCACCACTCACTAAGATGCCTTTCCAGCGGTGTTCAGTCGAAAAGTCTGAGTGCAAAGTTGAAACGAGTTGTGTCAACTGAACTGGTAACAAACACCTAGTCAGTGCCAACACTTATTGCTCATCAGTCAAATCAGCTGAGTCGCGAGTCAAACATCGACTTTGAGGAGTCGAACAAGCATGACCGCATGGCTATAGAATACCTCTTCAGAGGTCGTGACGCCAAAGAATCATGCCATCGACATGATCCATGAGGCAATGAACCACTGGAATCGGATAACAACCGTGTACTGAAAGGTATGCCTCTCCAGCGGTGTTCAGTTGAAACCTGCCCAAGGGTAGTCAGACCCTAAGATGCAGCTGTCATGGTTTCCCAGAGCGTCTCACACAGCCATTGGAAAGGCATCTTTACGGAGGTGTCTAAGCTTTAGTCTAGCTCAGAAGCATCCAGCTTGGAGAATGGGTGCCAGTGGTGGTTTAAGGAGAAGTCTAGGCAGTTGAAGAGGCCATTGTAGCACCCACTACTCATCAGATGCCTCCCAAGAAGTCTAGAGGTGTTCCTTTGGCACAGGATCAATCATCCTGCAGTTTCTGGGGTTCTCCAGAACATTTTTCTTCAGTTTATGAGGAAAAGAGAGCTGCTTCTGACAGACGTAAGTGTTAGCGTGTCTGTACAGTGGCTTCTGAGCGACTGAACACTTCACAGCTTCTAAAGTGCCCAAGTTTTCCTTTGCAATAGCAAGTTGACGACGAACTAGCATTGGACATTCATAAGGAAAATTTGCTCCTTTAATAAAAAATCTAAATGAAAAGCTACCAACAATAAGCAATACTTCACCAGTATGAAATACAACTTGTAACCGACAACAAATTTCTAATCATCAATAGCTGAGGATCGACAACCACCGTCGTCTACCGGCAGAAACAAATTGACAGGCCTTTGCCTAGTTGTTCCTCTCTTCCCCTATAGTGGGTGGGGCTAGTTCCTACACCAAAACAAAAGAATCACTACCGCCGATTACAAATTTTAGCTGTCGTTAGTTAGAAACTATAGCTATGTAATTACTTGGTAAGTTACATATACAGAATGAAGTGATTAGCTTATTTGTTCCTCATACTGCCATTATGTACTATGTAATTACCAGTTAACCCTCTTACGCCGAAGCGGTAAAAAAAAATTGTCTCCCGTGTGCCGGAGGTGTTTCAGAGTGAGCGCGGAAGCGGAAAAAATATTTTTTTCAAAAAATCACAGCGCGCTTAGTTTTTCAAGATTAAAGAGTTCATTTTTTTTGGCTCCTTTTTTTATTTTTTTGGTCATTGCCTGATGTTTAGTATGCAACCATCAGAAAATGAAAAATTTATCACTTTCTATCATAATTAAATAATGCGATAAATGATAGCACAAAAACGAAATTTCATATATAATTGTATTCAAATCGCGCGGTGCGCAAAACAGTTAAAGGTAACAATTTACTTTTTTTTCGTTGTAATGTACACTAAATTGCGATCATTTTGCTATATAACACATTGTAAAACGATAAAAGCAACAGAGAAAATATTATCACAAAATAATGCATGAATTCGTAACGTGCGGACGTAAACAAATATTTTTTTCATATTCACCATAAATCTAAATATTGTCCTAGAGACTTCCAATTTCTTTAAAAATGAAGACAAATTATTGAATATTACTATACTGTAAGAGTATTAGCTTACAATTGCAGTTTTCGACCATATCTGACGAGTTAAAGTTGACCGAATGTCGAATTTTTTTATATATATATTTTTTATATGCAATTATTTCGGAAATAAGAAAAGCTACAACCTTCAAATATTTTTAGTTTTATTCTACATGAATTTGCACACATTTTCATATATAAAACTCTATGAAATGCCTAATATGAAACGGAGCAAATATTCTGAGAATGGTACGTACGCATTTCGGAGATTTGTGGCGGAGAATCCGCGCGCGGATAGGGAAGTATAGATTTTTTTTTAAATTCACCATAAATCTAAATATTTTGCTAGAGACTTCGAATTTGTTTCAAGATGAAGATAAATGACTGAATATTACTCCGACTGTAAGAGTTTTTTGGCTTACAATTGCGTTTTTCGACCATTTCGGTAGAGTCAAAGTTGACCGAATGTGGTTTTTTTCTATTTATCTATTATATGCAACTATTTCAAAAATGAGAAAAGCTACAACCTTCAAATTAGTTTTTAATTGTATTTTACATGAATTGCGCACATTTTCATATATAAAACTTTATGTAACGGCTAATTTAAAATGGTGCAAACATTACCACAATCGCACGTATGATTTTTTTTCGGAAGAGTTTAACCGCGCGGACGTAAAGAAAATTTTATTTTTTTCATAAATTCACCATAAATCGAAATATTGTGCTAGAGACTTCCAATTTGTTGCAAAATTAAGGTAAATGCTTGAATATTACTAGAATATAAGCGTTTTAGCTTACAATTGCGTTTTTCGACCATTTCGGTAGAGTCAAAGTTGACCAAAGGTTGAAATTTTGGCAATTATCGTTATTTATATGAAAATATCTCAAAACTGATAAAAGCTACAATCATGAGTATTTTATTGTTGTATTCTACATAAAAATACGCACATTTTCATATATAATACTTCATGTAACGGCTAATTTACAATGGTACAAAAATTATGTCAAAGTGACGAAATAATTTCCGAGATGTGTCACAGATACTTTTTAGCGCGGCAAGAAAGAAATTCGCGCTTGCGCGCCTGCGTAACGATTATAAACAAAACAACACCTTGATCCGTGAACTCCCAGCATCCCCCAAGGTGCGTGATTCAAAAGTTTTTGGCTGGTAGGCCTAAAAGTATTTTTCCGCGAATTTAAAAAAAAACTTTTGTAAGTCGACGTAAAATACGTCCAGTCGGAGTAAGAGGGTTAAGTCAATTATACAAAATTGGGGCTTTATGGCCTGGCACAAGAGAAGAATGAGCTTTTATTCCAACATCTGTACACTTAAAAATATTATTATAAAATAAAGGGTTTAAACCTAGTTAAAACAGATTACATATACAGTGCCCGCAAAAAACTATAAATTTTTACTGCAAAAAAATCTACTGTAAGGACACTATTTTGCCAAATGTCCTTCCTTCCTCTGTACATACTTTTCATACCATATACTGAAATGTAGAGCAATTCACAGCCTATCCCCTAATATATATATATCATGTAACTCTCTGCACAAAGATATATGTATATTTTCAGCTGCCAAGAAACACAATCGCAGCGGGGGCTCCATCCCCTTTTGTATGTGTGTGCGTGCATGACAGAAACTACGTTTCCGTCGGCACTGCTGCCTCATATACAGCCTTCTCTGTTTATCCTCCTTTAGCCTTCTTTTGCTACGGGCTGCTCTTGAGCAAAAGCCCGTGCTGGCATAAAGCCAGCTTAATATTCAACAACAACAGCCTTCTCTGTTCAATAAAGTTAGTTAGAGCTTTCTCCTTGTCTGATTCAAGTCCTCACACTATACACGAGATAATTTGTATAGATTTCACTTGCGTCCCCACCATGGAAATAGTGGGCGGCACTTAACTTCGTTTGGTTAGTTGTCTCAGACTCACGCCGCTGCTCTGCCAGGCCTACAGCCTTCAGTGAGCCACCCACGCTCACTGAGGAAGAAGCTAATTTATGTCACTGTTATATGCCACCATTTTCACTTTCCACGAACTTTGCCACCCTATGACTTCGCTCCAAGTGGTCTATTGGGTCGAACTAAGCTTTCAATGGAAGAGAAGAACTGTGCCCTAACCCTATTAGAACAAGGTATTTCTGCGATATGCCTAGCCACAGACCTGAAAGTCACTAGGATGGCAATTTACAACCTCAAGAAAGCTGCTGCATATAGCCCCTTGTGCTGCACCACCCAGAAACCCTGACAGTGTTATGGTTTGGGGTGCTTTAGTGGAAATAAGGGCACTGGTGGACTGTACTTTCTTCCTAAGAATGTAACAATGAAGGGCAGTAATTATATTGATGTTTTGAAGGATCACATGTTGGTGATGTAGGGGTGATCATGATGTGTGACTTTTTTATGCATGATGGTGCCTTGACAACAGGTCAAAAGCTGTGTAAAGTTCCCTGTGGACAACAATATCAATGTTTTGGAGTGGCCAGGCAATTCCACAGCTTTGAATCCAAACGAGAATGCCTGGAATAAAATAAAAAATTAAATAGAAAAAACTGACCAACCAACTTCAAGGAACTGAAGGAGGCACTGAGGAATCTTTGGATCACCATGGATGCCTCATACTTCTCCAACCTTGGAAATTGATGCCCAGGCAACTTCAGATGGTAATCAAGAACCAGGGGAACATGACCAAGTGCTAGTGTACAATAAAAAAGAAAATACATGAAAGTTGCATTTAAATTAAAATAAAACATTTGTTTTTTTTTATCCAAAATTTCTTAATGCATCGATTGTTGTGCGGGCATTTACTTTTAAATCTCAGCATGGGATTTCAGGTGAAGTCCAGCTTTCTTTTCCTGCTGATAAAATAGGGAGCAGTACACCAGAATGTGCTCAGCAAACTTGTAATCTGTTATGAAGAGCACAAACAGGTGCAGCACTACCATCTAAAATGCATATTAATGAATTAGAGCAGTATGCATGACCCTTAATCATGTTGAAATAACTCCAGCCTTCCAGATGCTACTAAAACTTGTAGACAAGAGGCTAATATAATCACTAAAGCTTTAATATTTCTTACTACTATTACAGAAAGCAGGAAACCACCTAAACTTTTTAGACAAAGAGTAAAACATATTGAATATTTCAGAGATTCTCATGGGCTCTTTTTAGTCATAGTAGATGACCAAGCATTTTCCTATTAATATTCAAAATGAGCTCCAGCCTTATATAATGTTGTCAACTATATGGGAAAGCCATGTAACATAACTATATAGGATTCAACCTTTTGGAGACCAGCTCAGTTGTCTGGTTAAACTAAGATATACTTAACTTATTTTAAAGAGACGTAAGAAACAAATGTCTCTGGACAGTTTTGTTGACTGATAGAGGTCCAGTGACTCATAAGCTGGTCGTAGTGCAAGTAAATAATGAAGAGGGGAAGTAAACCCAGACAGTACCACTAAAATATGTAGAGAAGTAAGTCCTTCTGGAGGGGGATTCTCTTCCAAAAAAATAACCTCTCCTTCTCCCTCTCCCCTCCTCTCCATCTTCCATACACTAACAAGTCTTCCATTAAGGTAAGAGGAATGTTAAATGTTCATTATTCAGCATTCATTTATATTTAATTCTCATCGTTTTCTGTATGTAAAACTGTGTTTATTCCCTATAAAATGCATTAAAAAATATTTTTGGGGTCTGGAATGCATTAATTGTATTTATATTCTTCCTTATGAGAATTATGATTTTGGTTTTCGTACATTTCGAACTTCATCGGAGGTTCCGGAACAGATTAAGTACTACATACAAAAACCAATGTTCCACTATAGTTACAAAAAGCTAAATTTGATGCAGCAGTCTGCGAGTAAAGTATGCTCCAGAATACTACTTATTGCCAAATGTTACTGCAAGCTTAACCCTTCCCAATAAGCCATAAGGTTTCATGATATTAGATTAAGTTCATATTCTAATGACCATGGATGCCTGCAGCATTTTTTCCAAGGGGGGAGGACAAATTTTAATACATACATTGATAGTTTCTGGTATCAAGCAGACAACAAACACTTATGACCCTTTGTACTAGTAAGTTAATTCCAAAAATAGTATCAATGACTGCAATTCTTTAATGAATAATGTATGTATGTATGTATGCATGTGTATAATATATATATATATATATATATATATATATATATATATATTATATATATATTATATATATATATAATATTATATATATATAATATATATGATATATATATATAATATATATATATATAATATATATAATATATATGTTTAATATACTATATATATATATATATATATAAATATATTATATATATATGTGTATACATATATTATAATATATATATATATATATATATATATATATATATATATATTATTATATACACATACATACATATATATATATATATATATATATATATATATATATAACTATATATATATATATATATATCTATCTATATATATCTATATACATATATACTATATATATATATATATATATATATATATATATACATACATATACATATATATATATATATATATATATATATATATATTACATATATATATATATATATATATATATATATCTATATATATATATATAATATGCACTGTGGAATTGAACGAAAAAATAGTGATGTAGTTTGAAAGGTAATAATCTTTTAAAGGTAGTCACTGTCCATTTGAAAAGGAAAAGCATACTATGGGGTTGCCCCCAACCCCCGTTCCTACGTGCAGGCAGCCATGCTAATGACTGGCAGAATTGTGCGATTAAGTACACACAAATTTTCATTGCTACAAACCAGTAATTAAATTATTCTGGCATTCGAAGAAGAAGTCACTAGGACAGCCCCAAAACTATAGTCTTCACTGGGGGTTTGAGTCATCTAAACAATTGTGCAGGGGTCACTGTCGGAGCCTAAGGAGAGCCAGCAGATCAAGCAGATGTGGATTTGTTTTTGGAATGATCCAATTAAAAAAAATGTAAAGATAAAAAGCTTGCCATTATTAAGTGAATGTAGCACTCATTTGGATGCAGATAATTTGCATATTACCCAACTAAGAAATTGAATCAAAAAACCTCCTAAATGTTCCACTGCATACCACAGCCATAATGGATAGTACCCAAACAGATAGGCCTAGAGGGAGCAGCAAAGGTACATGACTAAACTCACTTTGTTAGGACTAAGACCATGTAAACATGGAATCGTCCTAAACCAGAAGATGGTCTCACCTGGATTCTAATGAGCCAACCTTGATGTCAAACTTGAGAACTCTTCTAATTAGGTTTAAATGCAACCCCTTCCCAACCACAATCCCTTCTATTCATAGGCATTATTACATTGAATTCTCACTAACATGGAAATATCCATGCACGGTTCTTATTACCTAATCGCAAAGTAAGGGGACACTATTCTTAAGTTCCTCGTTGGATGTGTGGTTTGTGTGCTCGCCTACCAGTTCAGAAGTCTTGAGTTTGATTCCCCACTCTGCCAATGTGGAATCAGAGGAATTTGTTTCTGGTGATTAGCTAGAAATTAATTTCTCGATATAATTTGGTTCGGATCCCACAATAAGCTGTAGTCCTGTTGCTAGGCAACCAACTGATTCCTAGCCACGTAAAAATATCTACCTAATCATTCAGGCCAGCCCTAGGAGAGCTGTTCATCAGCTCGGTGGTCTGGCTAAACTTAGTTACCTATATTTAACTTGACTGTGCTAACTTCTCCTCACCTATCCTAACCTGGCAGAGAGGCTTCACTCAATCCTCTTTCCCTCTTTAAGAGAATAATGTACAGTAAAACCAAGATAGCCTACAGGCATTCCACCGGGTCATGATTCCTGGCATTGCCAAAAATAACCTGGGATGCACTACTACCTATAGCCTGAGCAATTAAGTTTTAAACAAGAAGCCTAGCCTACCATATAGATATTATTTAATTTAGAATATAGGTAGTAGGTACCTACTTCTACCGTAGGTCGCCATGGCTATGTGGATAGACTAGCCAAAGAGTTTAAAAGGCATATGAGTACTACCTAGCAAAGACCATTACATACCTATGACAATTAAAAACAGAAGAGACCGTTAACATTGTTTCTTACCTTAATACGACATAACAAATGCAGTGGAAACCCCTGAAAATACACGCACACGGGACAAACAAAGTTCGGTAATGTTGTGGCTCACAGATGACATTTTGACAGAAGCTCTCGACTCGTAGCGTAATTTTTTGTTCAAACAATTACTATAGGATCCCCAAATGTCGACGAAATATTTAACTTTTGTCACAAAATGTAGTAATAATAATAATAATAATAATAATAATAATAATAATAATAAAATAATAATAATAATAATAATAATAATAATAATATCGTTTTAATTTTAGTCACGTACCCCACCAGAGCACAGTCGTGAAGGCTTCATGTAATAAAAAAGAATTAAAGCAAAACATAATTATTGCAGTCTTATCTAAAGGTGGGTACACACGTGAGAGCCGAACCTTGTACTATGTGTAACTGAGTTACGCATATACGGTTACAAGGTGTCAAAATGTTGAGGACGAACCGTAACCACGTTAAGCACGTAACTTCATTTCAATCCACTGCGATCATCAGTCTGTCTCTGTCCGGGTTGTTTACCGACGATGGCCACCATGCAAATAGCAGCTGCCACGTATATTATATACATTATTTAACGAAGATGAAAGCGAAATAAAGAAGATGGTGGCAATCAAGGTTATATACTAGAAGGGTAGAATACAGTGGTCGGGAATTACTCGCTGACATGAGATTCCAAGAAGTTTCTGGCCACAGTAAAGTCTGTTCTTCGAAAATAATAACTAATAAATTGGAAGGACCTCTTCCTCACTCCAATCAGCCATGGTATCCATATACGTACTGACTGACCAAAACAAGGGACTCTACTATGTTCATAGTCGGTGTTAACAAGTTCAGCAACCGCTGTTGTTACGCGTGTAATACAGGTCCCGTCCACACATGGCGTAACGTTCAAAGAGACCTCCCTTTGATTCGGGGCCCAAAAACCGACAATTGGCGGGACGGAGGGCGAACGGAGCCTCGAACCTCGCGGGTTCGGGGTTCGGGTTCGAGGAACCGTCCACACTTGCGTTTTTGTTACAAGAATCGGTTACAATACAAGGTTCGGTTCGCACGTGTGTACCCACCTTAACAGGTAAACCAACGTGAAAAATGTTTATGTCCAATACTGCTGTTTTCAACAGATCTTGGAATAAAGGCATAGGCGTGGGAGGTAGAATTTATTTTGGGGGCCAACACCGAATTTGCCCGATTTTCAGAAACCCCGAGTTTTTCCTTTTTTCTTTAATTGCCATACCTATATCTGTGTGATAAACACCAAACAGCTTTTACATTTGTGCAGTAGGTACGAATTGTAATTGTTTAGCAAAACCATGTAGCTACGATTCTATTCTTCAGTCATGGTTATGCATACCCACGTCTTTAATATGCTTTAAAAGTAAAACTCTCTCAAATACAATAAAATGCAGGATCAACTTTTAAAATCTTATGCAACTTATAAAGGAGCATGGCATTATTTTTCATGTTATATTAGAACATTTTGTATCTTCCCTATCGTATGCCAAAAACATCCACAATAGTGTTTTTGTCTACCCTGTTGGCATGACCTCTTACAGTGCAGAGAAGTCCTAATGCTGAGAGACCATCTTGGCCCATAGTAGATTAAGGTAGGTTTTGAAGCTTCTCAAGCACGAGAATTACCTCACTGTTGAACAGGATGTTGCAGGTATAGTTGCCAGGGTTTTTGCCACATGTGGCAAAGTTTCACACAGACTTTGACTGGAGATAGTTTACCACTGTATTTGCAGTTTTCAACTCCACGCCATTAATATGAAGTCTTCATCCACATTGTAGAATTCAGACACTACCGTGAAACTATCCCTTGCTGCTTTGCCTAGTACTACATCTGTCTGGTGACATTTCAATGATGTTTTTTGCAGTTTTTTTTACCTTTTCCCAGATAAGAGAAACCATATCTTCATCCCTGCAGTTATTGATGCTTTACAATGTAACATATATATTCTTAAGTAAATGAATTGATAATCATAATTCATGTGCTATTACTTATTACCTGGTTAACTTACAAATACAAGTTAATCATAAGTTTCATTCATGTTATTTTTTAAATTATAGAATTATTTTTCTTCCCCCTAATGCCCAGATATCCCAACCCATTCGCCCGAATTTTCGCAGATTCCCGAATCCAGGGGACATGCAGTTGACCCCACCCTCCCCTACGAATGAAATGGTAGCACTGGGTATGACCCACTCACGGTCCAGATAGAACAGGGTCAGCCAGACAGCGTCCGCCCAATTTTAAGCCTCTTCTGTGCACCTACGTCATCTGAGGGAGCGCGGTGGTGAGAACCATAAAGAACGTAGGTCTAACACACCGTCAAGAATCTTTTTAGAAGAGAATGTTTTTGATAATGTGATCTTTCAAGTGTCAAAAGAATGTAAATATAACAACATTTGCATTTTGAAAATATTTTGTTAAATTACAACTTTTATCTTTTTTCTTAGTGCCTCCCTGCATGGCTATCCTTGACGTTTCCTATACTTTATCAAATTATTAAGATATCTCATTCGAAAATATATGGATATCTTTACATCAAAAGCTATAACATCGTCAGGAACTTCAATATTAAGCTTTTTCAATTCAAAGTAAAGCTTTTTAAAACAATGTTTGCCCTATTTGAGTGCTTTCCCGTGTACAGCATTAAAGATCTCCCGCATTATTACTAACTGTAAAAAAAAAAAAAAAAATGACTAGAAGGTACATGCAACTCCCCCCTACTTACAGTCTATCCAAGTCTCACTCCTTGGTACTTCTTTATTCTTATTTCCTAACTCAGGGTATTTCACACAAAATATTTTGACAATATATCCCCCAATGTATTTAAGAGCCTCCTCAATAACTCCCTCGATATCTTTTTTTTTTTTTCTGTGTTTGCTCTCACAAGGTTTTCTTCCTCATCAAAAACATCTTTTCCTAAGTCAGAATCTAAATTTCTAAACATCTGTGTTGTTAGACATATTTCTAATGCTAACTCCCTTTCTTTTGTTATATACTCACCTTCATTGGGAGATTCAAAGGATTTTTCAACTGAGGTGATATTATTATACTTTTTACTTATTACCTTCATTTCCTTCCCCAACAACATTTTTTTATGTCTGAATTTAAAATTCACTGAATTTGGATGATCATGGTGACCGTTCATGGCCTTATACACCCACAGAAACGTTCAAGGCAATATTGATTTAATCTTTGTGTCAGCAGGTAGCCAATACTATGAGAGGCTCTCAACATTAAATAAAGCAATGGTGGATTTACATGAAAAAAATTATTCCTTTCTCCAGAAGGAAACTATATATATTGTTTGCATTATGACTTTTAATCATGATACTCATTAACTCGATGACCTTGAGCCATTTAATTTAGGTGTTTGTTTTTCTACATCGATACCAAAAGCAGTGCTTTTCACCAACTCCATACATGCATGAAGAATTTGTGATGTCGAGCAATCATTCGTTATTAAAAGAATAAAATCGAACGTTTCACTCCAGTTTTGACACTTCAAGTCTCCTTTCGCCTAAATATTTTACTGAATTGGTACATGATGTAGACACCAGTTGCACTGCTAATGCTAATGTAACGCCGCTGTCCTTTGTTACCCGTTCTTGAAATGCATTTCATTGTAACGCGCTGTCTTTGTTGACCCGTTACATTGAAATGCATTTCATGATCTTATATGCAAGCCCATAGTCTGTTTTGGTTTTACTAAGTATTTCTCGTATGCTAGAAGCTGAAATACACTCTTCATTATTCGTAAAAAACCAAAAGATCAATAAACAATTTCTTACTGATTTGATAAAATGGGGAACATCAGAGAACACGACGTTAAGTCTTTCTCGACTAGAATCTACTACGAACTTCCCGCCTCAGTTCTAGCTAGAAAAACATGAGTCACTTCAGAAGTTCAGACAAACGAGCGATGATGGTTCTTTGGTAAATTACTATCATTTGTTTCTGTTTGAAAACTTAATATTCTTCCAGGTCGTGGAGACACCTGTGCATTGTTTCAACCTATTAATTGTATTAGCAATATCCTATCGGGGTCCAGGGATTAAATCTAAAGCATTGGAAAACGCCTAACTGATACTGGTAGTGAGGTTCCCGCCAAATTCACAATTCCTTGAATTTCCTTCCGGCTGCAGCTGTGCTTATTCCGCCAGTGACAGGCATCGAGGTAAGCAGCACAAAGTTTCTCTCTGTCCCCGGTCACCGATTATACCATTCGCCTTCAAGCATTCTTTGATTTATTAGTGTTCATTGAGTTGTGTTTTCTTATTATGCAGCGAACCGTAAGTAGTCATATTCTATTCACGGTGAATAATCATTGTGTGAAGTTGATCCGAGTTCGACATTACCCTCATGGCTGTAAAAATGGGCCATTTTCCCCCCCCCCCCCCTTTTACGGATGAGACGAGACGATACGACAATGCTTGGCTGAGGCCTTCGTAGAAGGGCAATTGTGAAGATATCGAGAAGAGCTCATTGTTAGAAATACCTACGTTGCTCCGTATCTGGTAAGAAAGTGACCAGCAGATGACTATTTATATATTATATAAAATGATGCCTAATTCTAAGGAATAACTCTGCAAGGACCGAGCTCGCGAATACGACATCCACTAGGGATTGCGGCGCCCAATGTATTTCGCCGTGTTTAGTACTGGCCCCTGGGGGTTAATTACAGTCGACCGCCCAAAAATAAATGCAAATTCTTAATAAGCAACCCGAGTTATATTGGAAACTGTAATTTCCAAAGAAATACCCGACGCGGAGTCATTAGTTAGATTTATCAAATGATGGAAAATGTTTCATTTAAAATTATGACAGTATCTGGAAAACCGAATTGGCGGTTTGCATCTTATAAGGATGTTGAGTTAACCACTCGAAGTTGAGATTGTCTATGATCGAGTGTACGTTCATAGGTGCGTAACTGTTGCCAAGTGCGTAGCAGCGTTGCCGAAATGCCGAATTTTCCCCCGATTTGCCGAGAAAAAATCTACAGGCGGAGAAGCAGACCTTCAATGCCGAGAAGAAATCGGCCTCCTTGTTCATGCCGAGAAAAACTCGGCATTCTTCGAGGGGATTGATTTATCGTCTCAAATAAATTTCAATACTATTTTAATTAGTTAATGTCTTTTTATGTAAGCTTGGGTAGAAAATGATTATTACTACATTATTATTACATAATATATGTGTAAAAATGATTCTTTAAGAGATTCCACTTAATAAGAGTTGAAAACGTTCAACCCTTCTGTGACGGTAAGGAACCCTTTATAATTGTAAAACACGAAACCGAATAGTGTTAGCAGTTAAATACCCATGATATCATATCTTAGTATATTATGTATGATTAGGAATGTAATTCAAACTACAAGAAAAAAAATCAAACTAGATAAAACTAGCAAGATTGAAATAGCTGTAAACTTTTATTGGAATTATAATGTTATTGAATTTAATGATTACATGGTTGTAAAGTAATTGTAAGATATTTGATAATGTTTCCATTCATAGAATTGTAATTTGATGATAAGACGTGATTACATTATAACTGACATGAACCATGTAGTTACGAGTGGCGTATTCTATTACTATTCCATCACTGGTGAACCCAGGAGCTAGGCTTCATTAGGGGGGGGGGGGGGGGCGCTTCAAAGAAATTAGCATAAAACAGGATATAAAATCTGGAATTAGTAAAATATATTCTCAAACATATTTATACCCTGATATATGAAGAAAAATAATAATTTTTTTTATTTATATAGCCTATGTTCTATAAAGTTGATTTATAAAACTGAGTAGGTTACGTATCTACCTATATTTTGTGTCATTTCTTTGTCTTATAAAGTTTATCTATAAAATCTTAATATGTATATATCATTGTTGTTTTGGTTGTAATTGTGTATATACATAGCTAATATATACTTTTGTTGAATGATGATGAATATAAATCGATGAGGTGTTGCATAAGATTGGTTTATTTTCTTAAAGTACCCCTGGGCCATAAAATGAATTCCGTTTTCTATAAGATGCCGATTTTAGTATGCAGAGCTATCGGCAACGCTGGTGCGTAGTTGCA